>NC_134354.1:373263448-373560948 GCF_048569485.1 Anomaloglossus baeobatrachus | reverse complement strand
AAAAGCAACTTACCTTGTTTCTTTTATGCCCTTTTCTACTGCCTTGCTAAAGAAGCTGAGAGTAAAGGTGCTGGGCTAGCCAAGCATGTCTCCGGACCTTAACCCTAATGAGCATCTGTTGGGCATCTTCAAACAGAAGGTGGAGGGGGACAAGGTCTCTAACATTTACCAGCTCCTTGATGTCGTCATGGAGTAGTAGAAGATTCCAGTGGCTTCTGTGATGCTCTAGTGAACTCTATGCCCAAGAGTATTAGAGCAGTACTTGTAAATAATAGTGTCCACATATAATATTGACATTTTGGGCAAAATTTGGCAGTCTTCACTTTGGGGTGTACTCACTTTTGTTTCCCGGAGTTTAGACATTATTGGCTGTGTGTTGAGTTATTTAGAGGGCACCAAATTTACACTGTTATACAAGCTACACACTGACTACTTTACATTGTATCAAAGTGTCAGGTCTTCAGGGCTGTCCTATGAAAAGATATAATACAAAATGTACAAAAATGTAAGGGGTGTACTCACGTAGATATAGATAGGTAGATACAGGTGCATCTCAATCAATTAGAATATCATCAAAAAGTTAATTTATTTCAGTAATTCAATACAAAAAAGGAAACACATAAGAGGCTTCTGGCGGTGTGTATTGGTCATGATTGGCTTGACACAAGAAATGCGACAGTTGTAGCCCATGTCCTGGATACATCGGTGTGGTGTCTTTTGAAGAACTGACTCCAGCAGCAGTCCACTCCTTTTGAATCTCCCCCAAATTTTTGAATGGCCTTTTCTTACCAATCCTACCAAAGCTGTGATTATCCCAGTTGCTTGTTCACCTTTTTTTACCACACTTTTTCCTTCCACTCAACTTTCTATTGATATGCTTGGATACAGCACTCTGTGAACAGGCAGCTTCTTTAGCAATGACCTTTTGTGGCTTACCCTCCTTGTGGAGTGTGCCAATGACTGCCTTCTGGACATCTGTCAAGTCAGCATTCTTCCCTGTGATTGTGTAGCCTACTGAACCAGACTAAGGGACCATTTTAAATGCTAAGGAAGCCTTTGCAGGTGTGTTGTGGTAATTATTCTAATTTTTTTGAGATAATGACTTTTGGGTTTTCATTGGCTGTAAGCCCTAATCATCAACATTAACAGAAATAAACACTTCAAATAGATCACTCTGTGTGTAATGACTCTATATAATATATGCGTTTCCCTTTTTGTACTGAATTACTGAAATAAATTATTTTTTTGATGATATTCTAATGTATTGAGATGCACTAGTAGATAGATAGATAGGTAGATAGATAGGTAGATAGATAGATAGCAAGAGATCGATGATAGATAGATAGATAGATAGATAGATAGATAGATAGATAGATAGATAGATAGATAGACAGACAGAGCCCACACACCTGATACTACACACCGGCACAAACAATATCCATCAAGAGACAGGCACTCAGGACCTATCAAAAGTCGCTATAACAGCCCAGCAAAAATTCCCCAGAACCAAAATAATCCTGTCTGCCCTGCTTCCTAGGAAAGAAATAAGCCAAGAGGTAACCCAGCAAATCAACTCAGAGCTGGCCGCCAGTATCGCCTTAACACCAAATATACAGCTGGCAATCCACCCAAAAATAAAGCTTCATCACCTATATGACGATAAACACCTCAATAAACAAGGGGTCAGCCATCTAGCAAAAGAGTTCAATGATATAGTTCTAAACAGACCTCCAAGACACCCACCAAACAGATGGCAGCCCACAGGAATCCCTAGAGAGAATCCACAGAGAGGGCACAGGAAACCACATGCCCCATAATGGCAACACACAGTAATCCATAGTGAGAGTTCACAGAGAGGGCGTAGGAGACCACTAGCCGCACAATGGCAACACATAGCAATCCCCAGAGAGAGTCCACAGAGAGGGCACAGGAGACCACATGCCTCACAATGGCAACACACAGCAACCCATAGTGAGAGTCCACAGAGAGTGCACAGGAGACCACATGCCCCACAATGGCAACACACAACAATCCCCAGAGAGAGTCCACAGAGAGGGCACAGGAGACCACAAGCCCCACAATGGCAACACACAGCAAACCCCAGAGAGAGTCCACAGAGAGGGCACAGGGGACCACATGCCCCACAATGGCATTACAAAACAACAGTGAACAGTGACATGGCAGAAATAAGGACATTGCTCAAAACAATGTGCGGCCAACTCATGAGACACCCTTAAAACATGCCACCCAAACCCTCTACCACAAGAACCTGTTATGTCCTATGAAAATCTTTCTTCATTATAAGGTATATCGACCAAATATGACATCCTTAGTTATCAACAGCTGGAACATTCAAGGATTGAATGCCTCAGCTTTTGGGTCCAAGGCAAATGACCCAGACTTTAAACAAAGGCTAAAGAACATTAACATCCAGATCCTTCTGGAGACATGGGTATGGACAGAGGAGGAATCCCTGGCACCCATAGGATATAGGGAATTTTCTGTCTCTGCCCAGAAAAACAAGAACACCATACAGGGCCGCTGCTCAGGGGGAATACTAATATGGTACAAGGAGGAGATTAAAGATCACATCAAGGCAGTAAAAAGAGGAGAAAGCCATATCTGGATGAGGATAGGCAGCTCCATCCTCACCTCTCAGCAGGACATCTACCTCTGCGCAGCCTACATTCCTCCATCAGAATCCCCATACTATAAGCCGGACATCTATGAGACCTACGGAGAGAGGTAGCCCAATTCCAGTCCAAGGGCAGAGTTCTCATCTGCGGAGACCTCAATGCCAGGACGGGTGCAGAGAAGGACTACCTGTCACCTGACGGAAATACATATGTAATGGGAGAGGGGCCCTTCTATAGTGGCTCAGTACAGACAGCAAGAAACAGCTTTGACAGAGTGGTGAATAAAAGCGGCAGAACCCTGTTGAACCTGTGTCGGAGCTTGGGGTTATATATATTGAATGGGCGCATCAGGGGGGACTCAGGGAGATTTACACTAAACTCCCACATTGGCAGCAGTGTGGTGGATTATGCAATAACAGACATAGACCCAGCAAACATAAATGCCTTCATAGTCACCCCCGTAACTCACCTGTCAGACCACAACCAGACACTGCTGTACATGAGATCCACGGACAAGCAATACACAGATAAGCCCCACCTGACCGGTCTCCACAACCTGACGCCATCCTACAAATGACCTAAACAGTTATCCACTGAATACACCAACATGAGCAACAGAACCAAGATCCAAGAGCTACTTGTAAATTTCAACACAAGATGCTATACATCAAACCAGCAAGGAGTCAACCGGGCAGTGAATGACTTTAACAACATCCTATATATCATGGCAGAGTTAGCAAGCGTCAGAAAGACCAACCCCAAGAAACCTTCAAACAAACAAGGCCAAAAATGGTTCGACAAAGAATGCAAGTCACTACGCAACTCCCTAAGGGTAGCCTCAAACCAAAAACACAGAGACCCCAAAAACAGGGACCTAAGAGCAGCTCATGTCACCCTACAGAGGTAATACAAGCGCATTCTCAAGGAGAAAAAAAAGAGGCACATCTCCCAAGAACTACAGAAACTTGAGGACTCCCTCCAGGATAACTCATTCTGGAAAACCTGGAGTCATATTGGCACAAAGTCCAAGCATAGCACCCTCTAAATCCAAAATGGCAACATCTGGCACAGCTACTTCAAAGGCCTCTACAAGAATATACCAGAAGAAGACCTAACTCCAGAACAGGAGCACCTAATCACTAAACTGAGGGATATGGAGGAGACAATCAAAGACTTCCAAAATCTTCTGGACATACCAATCAGTGTGCTGGAAATAAAAGACAGAATCAAATTTATGAAATGCAAGAAGGCCGCGGGCAGTGACGGCATCCTGCCAGAGATGATCAAATACAGTTCCCCAGATATACATGCAGCACTGGGTAAACTATTCACCCATGTCTTGAGTGGCGGCTACTTCCCAAAGAGCTGGAATCAAGGTCTCATAACGCCCATCTACAAGAATGGAGACCGATACGATCCAGCAAACTATAGAGGGATCTGTGTTAACAGTATTCTGGGAAAACTGTTTAACAGCATTATTAATAAAAGGATCATCACCTTCCTCACCCAGCGGGACACCCTCAGCAGAAGCCAAGCTGGGTTCATGCCAAACCATTGCACCACGGACCACATTTACACCCTGTAAAGCCTCATCAAGACCCACGTCCACGACAAAAAACAGGGGAAAATATTTGCATGTTTTGTGGACTTCAAGAAGGCCTTTGACTCAGTGTGGCACCCAGGCCTGTTCCTTAAACTCCTAGAGAGTGGAATAGGTGGCAAAACCTACGACGTGATCAAGAGCTCATACTCTGAGAACCGATGCAGCGTGAAGGTTAATGGAAAGAGGAGAGGACGGCCTTCTTCCGGCAGTGCCGTGGGGTAAGACAGGGCTGCAGCCTGAGCCCAACTCTATTCAATATCTACATAAATGGACTGGCCTCAGCCTTGGAATCCTCCCCCGCCCCAGGTCTCAGCTTGCATGACCGAGAGGTGAAGATCCTGCTGTACGCAGATGACCTCCTGCTGCTTTCCCCATCCGAGAAAGGCCTCAAAGATAGTCTGGCTGTGCTAGAAACATTCAGCACCACATGGGCTTTGCCCATCAACCAAAAGAAGACCAAAGTCATGGTGTTTCATAAGAGGAAGTATAACGAAACCTCTACTCACTCCCTCACACTAAATGGCACCATGCTGGAGAAGACCAGCAGCTATACCTACTTCGGTCTGGAGCTAAGCCAAACTGGAAGCCTTAAGCAAGCAGCAGAGACCATGAAAGGGAAAGCATGCAGAACCTTTTATGCTATCAGAAGACAACTGTACCACCTTAAAACAACCGGTGAGAGTCTGGCTCAAGATATTTGACGCGTCATCACACCTATACTGCTGTATAGCAGCGAGGTATGGGGCCCAGTGACCTATCCAGACCAAACAAAGTGGGATTCCAGCCCAACTGAAGTCTTCCATCTGGAGTTCTGCAAATATCTTCTCCAAGTCCATCGCAGCACCTCAAACATAGCCTGTCGGGCAGAGCTGGGCCGATTCCCCTTATGGCTCAGTATACACAAGCGGGCGCTATCACACCAGGTGCACATACAGAACAGCAACCCCAGCTCCTATTATCATAAAGCCCTGCTGAGCCGGAGCCCAGAGCAAGCCAGGAACCCCGGCAGCCAGTACAGCCAAAGTCAGCAACACACCCTGACAAAAGGCCAAATAAAAGAGATCTCAGAGAGCTGCAAGATGCAATACATAGAGGACTGGAAGAGTGAATTAGAGAACTCCCAGAAACTCACCATCTACCGGTCACTGCGGAGGGACTACACTCTGGCCCCATATCTGGAAAAGTTACGCCACCCCAAAGAAAGGCAGACATTGAGCCTGTACAGACTGAGTGCCCACAGCCTAGAGGTGGAAACAGGGCGGCACCGAGAGACATACAAGCCGCGGGAGAACAGACTGTGCCAGCACTGCCAGCAGGGGGCTCTGGAGGACGAAGCACACTTCCTGCTGCATTGTGACAAATACTCAGCAGTGAGGGACTCCCACTTCCAGAAATTTACCACTCATACCCCGGACTTTCCATCCATGGACGAAGAGAGGAAACTCTGCATCCTACTGGGGGAAGAAGAATCAATGGTGGAGATCGCCGCCCAATATGTCTCCACTTGTCATAAGATGAGGGGTACTAAAGACCTCCAAATGGGCCATCACTCACTAAATTGTGGCCCCAACACCCCATCCCCACAACCCTAACCCACTCCCCTGTCACACTTCTTTTTTGCTTTGGCAATGCTAATAGTTTTTTGGTCCTGCCAATAAAGCCTATTCGATTTGATTTGATTTGATAGATAGATAGATAGATAGATAGGTAGATAGATAGATAGATAGATGGATAGATAGATAGAGAGAGAGAGAGAGTCCAGTAAGTTAAATGTGTATTATGCTCTTGTTTTTTGTTAGCATTATCAACAATGTTACAGCCCCTTAAACATGATTATAAAAATCCTAAATTTCAATTAGTTCACTGAGAATATAGATAATAAAAATGCTAAATCTAAAAAAGGTGGTTTAAACACAAAAAAGAACATACTGTTGTATATCAATGTATATTAAATTTAAAAATTAAATAGGTTAAAAAAAGAAGAATAACTAGGGTGTGCCATTAGCTTGCATCTTGGAAAGGTTTCAATCATCCTTGTATAGTCTATGTGGAGGAGGGGACGCCGCGCTCTCCCTACTGCTGCTCGGGTCCGGCTGCCGCGGCTGCTGCGGCCTGCTGCTGCTCGGTGGCACGAGCGATGGGCCGGATCCCGGGGACTCTAGTGGTGCTCCTCGCCCGTGAGTGAAAGGGGATTTTGGGTGTGGGGATTGGTTATTGTCCGTGACGCCACCCACGGTTGTGGTGATTTGTTGACACCACCGCTGCTCTGTATGGGGATCCCGGGAAGGATGGTATGGAGCAGCCAGTTGTTGTGTTGCCCCTCCGTGGGTAGGGGTTGGTGATCCCGGGGCCCAGTGATGAGGTGGGTGATGCAGGGCTTGGTGGGGTGCAGGGACGCGGGGGCAGCGCTGTGCCTTGCGGCACTGTGGTACTCACTCAGCCTGAGACGTTGTCACAGTTTTCGGTAAAACACACGGCTGGAAAGACGGTTCCCACGGACGGCTGCACTTGCTTTCCCCAGTAGGTGACGGTGATGTCCCTTTTCCTGCACCTAATGTTTCTGTATTGGTAGCGATGGGTTCCCACCGGTAACCCGCTCCCCGGCTTGGATATGGGCCGGAGGAGCCCTACTTTGCCCGCAGGCGCTGGCCCTGAGAAACTGGTGCCCAGGCGGTGGTGGTGTCTCTCCGTAATGGTCGGACTGTTTCCTTCAATCGGGACTTGGTTGTTTGGAGACAGACGTCCCCTTCACTGATGGATTTGGCAAATTATGGCGACTCCAAGCCTTGCCGGGATCCGAGAGGCCCCTGCCCTGGTGCTGACTGTTCTTCGTATACTGCTCCAGACCGCCGGGCCACTACCCGTCCGCGGTCCTTCCAGCAACCTCCGAGCAGTCCCCCTGCAGATTTTCACCGCCGTCTGCTGACCTTGCTGTCACTGTCCGGGCACACAGCCGGACCAACTTCAGGCTTTACTACTGTCACTTCAGCTTCTCTCTTTAGCTTCACTACTACTTTCAACTCTAACTTGAACTTCACTCAAGCTCTCCCTGAGCTCAACTGTTTACTCCTTCTACTTCTCTAGCTGTTCTTGCTTCCTCTCACTTTCACTTCCCTCACTTGACTGCCTGGTTCCTCCCGCCTCCAGGGCTGTGAACTCCTCGGTGGGTGGAGCCAACCGCCTGGCCCACCCCCTGGTGTGAACATCAGCCCCTGGAGGAAGGCAACAAGGATTTTGGTAGCCTTGGTGTTCCTAACTGGGGTGTAGGGTGTGGTGGTGCAATGACCTGTGACCCCTGGCTTGCCCAGGGCGTCACATATGTGTAATAGCATATGACAGAAAATAGTATGGACTATTTCAGATGGAAAGTCAGTGTTTGCCTAGTTTAATACCATTTGCCTTTCTGTTTTTTTGGAATTTTCCTTCAACAAATCAAATACTTAACTTGGCACTAAAAGCATCATTATTTGTATGTGAATCTATTAATAAAAACATATACAAATGTAGTAATGTAAATAAAAATCCCCTTCTATCACAGTTACAGAAGCTTGCCGAATGCTCATATTCTCATCTCTCTTTTCAGCAAAAGCTTTTAGAATGCATATACCAAATGCAAATGATTGCTATCTCTTTCACCTCTGGCTGTTATCACATAAAGACTGTATAATTTACGGTATGGCAGGCTCCTGCCAGCTGTGCATTCCTCCTGGCGCCCATATATACTGCGTTCCGCCGAAATATAAAATACTAACGCAGACTCTCCTCCCCAGCACTCACACCATATATCACAGAGAAATGAACATGGAGTTATAGGAAGCCGCTTCAGATATATCTGCATTATACAGCCACTATTAAAAGCATACAGAAACATTGATTGGCAATACGACTCTCCTGATGGATATTAGGGGATGCCAACAGCATGAGATGTTAAAGGAAAGCATGCAACAAAAACAAAAAACCTGTTGTGTACTATACAAGTAAATATTACGCAATCCCCTAACCTTTTGCACATTTTACACTAAGTAATTATTATTTCTAACCAAGAAAAAATGATTTTGCCAAATATCATATCCAATGGTTTAGTGATGTTCACAATATTTGTACTTACATTTGTTAATTCCTGATTTCAATTCTAATTTTTCAAGGAAAATTCTCTTTACATTATGTTTTCTAGTGTCCGTCAAAAATATACTTCAGTCCAGTGATATACCATATATACCTATAATGGTATCCACTGTATAGGCAGTGGTCGGGAACCTTTTTGACTAAGAGAGCCATGAACGCCACATATTTTAACATTTAATTCCGTGAGAACCATACTCACCAGGATGGTGGAGTGGCTCAGAAGGTACGGAGGAGGGGGTGTTGTGACTCAGGAGGGTCAAAGTGCAGAGGGTCGGCGATACTGCTGCAGACTCGTGGGGTGTCATGGCGGCGGGTGCCATTGATCTGCCAATCTGCTGCTTTGAATCTCCCACAGTTGGCGAGATCGACTTCAAGAAAATGGCTGTGGCGCATGCACAGATCAGCGTGATGGACTTCAAGAAAATGTCCGCAGAGTCCTATCTGCACATGCACCGCCTCTGCCGCCATTTTATTGAAGTCGATCTCATCAACTGTGGGAAATGGCTTCAAAGCAGCCCATATATCAATGGCGCCTGCTGCCGCAACACCCCACAAGCCTGCAGTATCGCCAGCCCTGCGCCACCACTGCCACCCTGGTTAACCATATGCGGTTTGTAAGATGCACCCCCATTCCCCCCCCCAAAAAAAGTGTGTCTTACGAGATTTGTCTGCGAGCAAGAACCGGCCATCAAAAGAGCCTCATCTGGCTTGCGAGCCGTAGGTTTGCGACTTGTAATTTTTGGAATTTTACACCAGTTAAAAATTTGTGAAGCTTAACGAGAGAAACAAGGTCAAGGGAATTTCTTTCCCATATTGCCATCTTCTGGAAGATGCACTAATCTTATTGACAGTCATATGTCTTTTTAAGAATTGGATTTGGTGCATTTTACTCAAGTGCATCCTGAGTAAAGACTAACAAGACAAAAAAAATCCCTGATATCAGGGAGACCAGCCAGAGAAAACACTGCTGGCAGCCAACAAAGGTGCTCAACACAGTGAAAGCCTAGGTGCATTTCCCCCTGGGAAATATTCAAACCAAAAAAGTCTGTGGAGCCTCTGTTAGGAGTCTCGACACAAAAACTAGCCAGATATCCCTCCGGGAAAGACCTAGCCAATAAGTGGCTCTTTTTAGGAGACCACCATAACCACCATATAAAGTGGACCTTTTAGTCAATATCCAACTCTTTAACAAGTTTAAAGATATGACAAGGAAAATACCAAGGCCAGGTATCCATCCACAGACAGCTGTTTTAGGGTATTGCCCCTCATCAGTGTGGAGTAGGATTCTGGCCAGGTGGGAGCAATGCCTAGTAGACCAACAAGACATAACAATCACTGATCTCGGGGAGACCAGCCAGAGAACATACTGCTGGCAGCCAACGAGGGCACTCAACACAGTGAAATCCTAAGTGCATTGCCCCCTGGGAAATATGCAAATCAAAAAAGTCAGTGGAGCCTCTGTTAGGAGTCTTGAAACAGAAACTAGCCAGATATCCCTCCGGGAAGGACCTAGCCAAGGAGTGGCTCTTTTTAGGAGACCACCATAATCACCATATTAAGTGGCACTTTTAGTCAATGTCCAACTCTTTGACAAGTTTAAAGATATGACAAGGGAAATACCAAGGCCCCCCCAACTAAGGCTGCTTCCTGAGGGATGTGTTGAGGTAGGGATGACGCAGCAGGGAATAACTCAGTCAGAGACAGAACAGGGATCTTTTACCTTTTACTGAAGCTCGGCATACAGTCCTGGACACGCTCTACAGCCTTCATAATGATGGGGTTTTTTTCTGCCCCGATGGGAGATTGGCTTCTCTGCTGTGTGGTGGTAGTATACTCTTCATTTCACTATTTCCCTACCTGGAATAGGTATCTTGGTATCCTTGGATTTCCAAGATGAGAACAATGTAGACTTTTGATCCCTTCTGGTGAGTAGTTGACTGGAATCCTGTAGGTAATCTCTCTGTTCCTTCTAGAAGTTTCCTGACTCACACGTGCCAATGAGCTCCCAGGCAAATGTCATTGCCCCTTATAAAAAGGCTGCAGTCTCTCAGTTTTGTCACCGACCGTGAAGGCACCGATGACCTAGGGACTGATACCCTGACAAGTGTAGCCGGCCCCTCCAGAGGTTTCTAGAAATCACCTCAGGACAGGACCTCTCCTCCATACACTTCTCACTTCACCTCACATGATACTAACTGCTACTCACTGAAATTTTACCTCATAACTAAGCTCCTCCCCTTTCTCCTTTTAGGAGTCACTTTCAAGAATTAAGCTGGTGTCACACATAACGACGACGACAACGACGTCGCTGCTACGTCACCATTTTCTGTGACGTTGCAGCGACGTCCCGTCGCTGTCGCTGTGTGTGACATTCAGCAACGACCTGGCCCCTGCTGTGAGGTCGCCGGTCGTTGCTGAATGTCCAGCTTCATTTTTTGGTCGTCACTCTCCCGCTGTGACACACACATCGCTGTGTGTGACAGCGAGAGAGCGACGAAATGAAGCGAGCAGGAGCCGGCACTGGCAGCTGCGGTAAGCTGTAACCAGCGTAAACATCGGGTAACCAAGGGAAGACCTTTCCCTGGTTACCCGATGTTTACGCTGGTTACCAGCCTCCGCCGCTCTTGCTGCCAGTGCCGGCTCCTGCACTGTGACATGTGGCTGCAGTATGCATCGGGTAATTAACCCGATGTATACTGTAGCAAGGAGAGCAAGGAGCCAGCGCTAAGCAGTGCGCGCGGCTCCCTGCTCTCTGAACTGTGACATGTAGCTGCAGCACACATCGGGTTAATTAACCCGATGTGTGCTGCAGGAGAGCAAGGAGCCAGCGCTAAGCGCGGCTCCCTGCTCTCTGAACATGTAGCACAGCGACGTTATGATCGCTGCTTCTGCTGTGTTTGACAGCTAAGCAGCGATCATAACAGCGACTTACAAGGTCGCTGTTACGTCACCGAAAATGGTGACGTAACAGCGACGTCGTTGTCGCTGTCGTTTAGTGTGAACCCAGCTTTAGTTTTCTCTCCAGTGATAGCCTCACTAAGGGAGTGTATGCAAATGTGTGTTTTGTTGTGAGCAGCAGAGATAACCAAATCCTCACCAAAGCTTACAATACATGTTAACTAGATGGCAATACACATGTAGCGACTAGGCACAGGGCACCACACATCCACCTCTATATTTCTTATGTAAATAGTCTAAGAAGCTAATGGCTAGGCAGGCCAAAACAGTTTTGCTACATTGTAAAACTTATTTTTGCTGTTTTAGAAGGTTTTCCACCCCTCAAAGGTGCTTTCTCTGCCTTACATTTGGCCTCCCATTGAATCCAAAGGGGTTCGATAAGGTTTGAAAAGGTTTATGAGTTTGGTTTGTGAATGCTTCGGCGAACGTAGCGTTTGTTCCATAAGGCTCGGCAAACGAACTTTGAAAGGTTCGCTCCTCTATAATTACAGGCTCCATAGTGTTCACATGGACTGCCGCTATTAGCAGTACACCACTGTTTTTTACCTTGTACTCCCTGTTAACAAAAGGATAAAACAAAGCTGAAACTAAGAACATTAAGGTGGAAGAATCAAACCAACCAAACTGATAAATTAACAATTTGCACTACTTAAATTTATGTAGGAATCTGGGTAAAGCTAAAGAATTCAAACTTTTTCTCTCAATACTATCAAAGCTTGATCAGGACATATTCTGAGTAAACAGAAATGTGAACAAAGTACCCTGATAATCTTAGAAGTTTGTGGACCACTGTGCACTGTGTGGAAATGAAAGAATTAAGCCGTTTTCTAGTTTTCTCACAATCCGCTGATTTACTGCTGCTTGTTTGGAGACAATCGATAATGTTGATACTTGTAAGATATTCAGAGCAACATACTCATATGACTTTCTGCTCGGAACATTGAGTAGACAAGATTTTATAATATGTTAGGCTCAGCAATCCCTAAGGGTAGTGTGACATGGGTTCTTTAATGTGTTCTCCTTCTTCTATACTAAACCTCTAATATTTATGGTCACTAAATCACTATTGGGTTGAATACTAAGGTTAATAGAGAATGTTAAAAAAATACAATACATACAACAAAATATTACATAGAGCTTCTCTAAAACTTGAGATGAGCTCTAGGAGAGTTTTTGACCCCTTTACCAACATATTATGTACTGGTACATCATATGTTGGCTCCATAACTTTGATGTTGGCTCATTCCACTGTCAGCCATCATCTGCCTCTAGCACCTATGGGTGACACCGGCATTTACAGTGTGTGGTCCAGGAGGTGTACTTTCTAACTGCCTATCCCCTGTGATGGAATTATGGGGTGGTGATGGATTATCATGAAAAAGGAGATCTGCTGAAGACCCCTATACCTGTCATAACAGTACTCCTATGAAGGCCAGTCTACGGCTGGAGTTCATAGGAGACCATAATTTTTGCTGTTTCAGCAATACTGAAGTATTGCTGCTTATAATAAAAGCGATCATTAAATTCATCATTAATCATCCATTAAAATTGAAGAAATAAAAAAAAATATATGTTACAGGTCTATAAAATGGCGACATAGGAAAAATGTTTTTAATTGTTTTACTTTTATAAATTTCTGAATTTTTTTTCAACACTTAAATAAGAAGTGATGCGTACTTGGTATAACCCTAATCATACTGACCTAGAGAACCATATTGCCAGATCATTTTTATCATTTAATGAATGCAGTAAATACAAAAAAATGTCTTTTTTTTGCAATTTTGACAAACTTGGAATTTGTTTCTTCTTTACAGTATATCACATGAATGCAAAAACAATAAAAAAAGATATGGCTCTTGTAACAAGAGGAGGAAAAAAATAATGTGCAAAATCACTATGTCAGAAAGGGGATAAAAGTAATCTTTTATCACATAATGACTGATCAAATCAAAGAGGTCACATTTAGAGGACAAAGCAGAAATAAAAAGCATATCTTTAGTGTCCAAATCCTTTAACGCAATTGCCACAATTTGTTCTATATTCAATTATTCTAATGAGGTGCCAGAGCTTTTAATCAATGAAGAGCAGGTCGGAGTTAGGGCCGCTTTACACGCTACGACATCGCTAAATCGATGTCGTTGGGGTCACGGAATTTGTGACGCACATCCGGCCGCGTTAGCGATGTCATTGCGTGTGACACCCATGAGCGATTTTGAATCGTTGCAAAAACGTTCAAAATCGCTAATCGGTGACATGGTGGTCCATTACCAATTATCTTTGCAGGTGCAGGTACGATGTTGTTCGTCGTTCCTGCGGCAGCAGACATCGCTATGTGTGACACCGCAGGAACGAGGAACCTCACCTTACCTGCGTCCGCCGGCAATGAGGAAGGAAGGAGGTGGGTGGGATGTTACATCCCACTCATCTCCGCCCCTCCGCTTCTATTGGCCGGCCGCTTAGTGACGTCGCGGTGACACCGAACGCACCTCTCCCTTGAAGGAGGGATTGTTCGGCGGTCACAGCGACATCGCTGAACAGGTATGTGTGTGTGACGCTGCTGTAGCGATAATGTTCGCTACGGCAGCGATCACCACATATCGGCCGTACGACTGGGGCGGGTGCTATCACGCTCGACATTGCCAGCAAATGCTAGCAATGTCGCAGCATGTAAAGCGGCCCATAGATGTAAAACAATTGGGTTGGAAGGTGCACTAAATTGCTTGTACATGCAAACATTGGGAAGGTTTTTCTCATGTCTTAACAAAGTAATGTACAGTATATTCTAATCAACAAGTGGAATAATTTAGCCCCTAAAAGTCCTTGGAGTGGGATTAAGTACTTTTTGCAGTATCACATAGCACAAGGATATGCATTAAGGGTATGTGCGCACGTTGCTTTTTACCTGCTTTTTACCTGCTTTTTTGCTGCTTTTTCTTCTGCACTGTTTAATGCCAAAATGGATGTGTTCTTCTATTCAAGCAAAGTCTATGGGAATTTGGGTTTCTTGTTCACACTATGTTGTTCAAAATGCTGCCTTTTTGTGGCAGAACTTTGGTCAAAAACTCAGCTTTTCAAAGAAGCAACATGTCAATTGTTTTTGCCATTTGGGTTTTGCACTGCAAAGCTGAGTTTTTGACCAAAGTTCTGCCACAAAAAGGCAGCATTTTGAACAACATAGTGTGAACAAGAAACCCAAATTCCCATAGACTTTGCTTGAATAGAAGAACACATGCATTTTGGCATTAAACAGCGCAGAAGAAAAAGCAGCAAAAAAGCAGGTAAAAAGCAGGTAAAAAGCAACGTGCGCACATACCCTAAACCCTCAGTTTTCTTTTGAGGAATACTAAGTTTATAAAAGGAGTAGCTGGCAATCCCAGACCAGTACAACGTGGTCTTGGTTGTGTGGTAGAACATGAACTCTGTTGCTTAAATAAAAAAGTTAATGCTCTCAGATTATGATGGCTCAAAATCAAAATATTTTTTAATGTTTTTATTAAGCATAGCCAAAATATAGAAATTTGGAAATCATGCTGATCAACAGAATATAGTTGGAAAGTTATTTATTAAGCACAGTAAATAGGTGAGCAGTTGAGGGGGTAAGTCATGTAACTGTTGTGTGACACGGGGAGGTAGTGGTGGGAATTTTTTTGCACCCTACAAGCTACATGAAAGATGGGTCCTGGTTGGGGGTGTGTGATGTTAGTATTAGGGCAGTACATCTTTGCAGACCGCTTGTTGACATTGGCTTCAGCTTGCCAGGCCAGTTGTTACACAGTTCACTGAGGGAGACCACGACTTCTTAACACATAGTTTTACTGAACAAAGTTTGATGACAACTATATACATACAGTATGATAGAGGTGTAACGGGGTGCCAGGGGTGCCTCTGGCCTTGTAGTCGTGGCCCTTGCAATCAGGCTTACCCCTGGTTCCACCGTCACTATGGGGACAGGAGATGACTTGGTGGGGCAGAGTGTGGTGGTGATGCAGATGTTCTCCGGCGCACAAACACTCTTCAGGCAGGGTACAATGCAAGGAACAAACATTCTTTTATTCTTCACAGATAAAAAAAAACAAAGCAATCCGGTCAGCAATAGATCTGGCAGAGGACAATTTCTGTGGAGCTGGGGACAACCTGTCCAAACGCACCCTCTGGTGGGGCTATGCCCTAAGTACTCCACTTCCGTCGGGCACCCACTCTTCAGCCAAGCATACACCGGACCCACACCAGCAGAATAGGCTCTGAGGTTGCGTCCACCTCCTTATCTCCGGTGTCCCCTGCTGTTCCGCTCACACACTCTGCCTGACGTGCACACACTGCTGTCCCGGATGCTACTTCTCACAAAGTCCCAAACAAAGCCACAAAGGTGCTGAAACGCTTTCTTAGCTGGGGGAAGCCTGTCCTTGCGTCCCCTCCAGTGGGGAAGTGCCTGACTACTCCACTTCGTCCGGCTCCCACTTCTGGCTACCCACAGCCCGGACCCACACCGGACTGCTTCACACTAGGAGGTTACGCCCGCTCCTTTTCTCACCGGCTTCCCTGCTTTCCAGCTCCCACACTCTGCCCCGGCTCTGCTGCTCCGCTCCTGTCCCCGAGACAACTGCTCCCTTGATCTAATCTTTTCCTCACACCCTTGCTCTCTCCTCCCCTTGTCTCTGCCGGCTCCTCCTCCCCACTGTGGTGACAGCCGTCCCACCCGGCCACTAGGGGTACCCTAACACAATGCACATGCACATACAAATAAAACATTTTTATTAATAACATTTCCGGGTTAACTATGCTCCCTTTTGCAGGGGGTCTGCTCACCCACTGCATACCTCCCCTCTTAAAACCCGAGCCTCCCGGCAAGGCTCTTAAACACATAAACACATAAAAACCTTTTGGGTCAGTCCTCAACAGCGGCACCAGTTCAGCGGCGCTCCCGGTCTTGGATAGCGCCCGGAGGCTCAACAGCGCTCCCGGTCTTAGATGGGCGCCCGGAGGCTTCGATAGCGCTCCCGGTCTTTGCTGAAGGTGCCCGGAGGCTTCAAGAGCGCTCCCGGTCTTTGCTGGAGGGCAACAGGCCCGTCAACGTTAAAGAAACTTCTGCCGGCTGAACGGCGCCGGACTTAAACAACAGATCAGCAGTGGTGACTTACTCTGGGGGCCAGGCCCGCTTCCATTCTTCCGCTTGAGCCTGTATGTATGCCCCCAGCGATTGTCCCGGCTGCCGACGGATCCTCTGGAAGGACACAGGGGCGTAGGGTGGCTCCACGGGCGCAGTTGCTGCAGCTCCTCTCGGTGGTGAAGGTGTCCCTGCCCCTGCCAATCTTGCTGGTAACGGCGGCGGTGTCAATGCTGAGGCTGGAGGAAGTGGAGGCGGGTCTTCGTTTCCCGCTCTTGAACAGACTCCACCCCAAGCCCCACGCATCATCTCGACTCCTCCGCTGAGGTACTTCTTTTTCCTTTTCTTCGTCTTCAATGCCCTGGAGCTGGCGCCTCCCCTCTTTGGGCGGAGTACTCTGTCCTTTTCCTTCGGCGCCGGCCAGCCCCAGGCTCTTCTTTTGGCGCCAATTTTGCGCGCGCTTTCTGTGTCTTCCCAGACAACGGCCATCTTGCCGCCATCTTGTGCCCGGTCCTTCACCTCAGGCACTGTTTCTTCTTCCCACCCTGGGACTGTAAATCTTCGCTGAGAGTCCGGATCAGGGGCCCTCGGCACCACTTGGTCTCCATCTTCTTGGAGCGGGTCCCCTTGCATACGATCCGGATCCTGCCGACTACGCCACATGTAACGGGGTGCCAGGGGTGCCTCTGGCCTTGTAGTCGTGGCCCTTGCAATCAGGCTTACCCCTGGTTCCACCGTCACTATGGGGACAGGAGATGACTTGGTGGGGCAGAGTGTGGTGGTGATGCAGATGTTCTCCGGCGCACAAACACTCTTCAGGCAGGGTACAATGCAAGGAACAAACATTCTTTTATTCTTCACAGATAAAAAAAAACAAAGCAATCCGGTCAGCAATAGATCTGGCAGAGGACAATTTCTGTGGAGCTGGGGACAACCTGTCCAAACGCACCCTCTGGTGGGGCTATGCCCTAAGTACTCCACTTCCGTCGGGCACCCACTCTTCAGCCAAGCATACACCGGACCCACACCGGCAGAATAGGCTCTGAGGTTGCGTCCACCTCCTTATCTCCGGTGTCCCCTGCTGTTCCGCTCACACACTCTGCCTGACGTGCACACACTGCTGTCCCGGATGCTACTTCTCACAAAGTCCCAAACAAAGCCACAAAGGTGCTGAAACGCTTTCTTAGCTGGGGGAAGCCTGTCCTTGCGTCCCCTCCAGTGGGGAAGTGCCTGACTACTCCACTTCGTCCGGCTCCCACTTCTGGCTACCCACAGCCCGGACCCACACCGGACTGCTTCACACTAGGAGGTTACGCCCGCTCCTTTTCTCACCGGCTTCCCTGCTTTCCAGCTCCCACACTCTGCCCCGGCTCTGCTGCTCCGCTCCTGTCCCCGAGACAACTGCTCCCTTGATCTAATCTTTTCCTCACACCCTTGCTCTCTCCTCCCCTTGTCTCTGCCGGCTCCTCCTCCCCACTGTGGTGACAGCCGTCCCACCCGGCCACTAGGGGTACCCTAACACAATGCACATGCACATACAAATAAAACATTTTTATTAATAACATTTCCGGGTTAACTATGCTCCCTTTTGCAGGGGGTCTGCTCACCCACTGCATAGGCCCCATATTATCTCTGACATTTCGTTCTCACCAGTGGTAAGCGAGCACAAAAATGCTCAAGCGCGCGATACTCGAATTGAGCAGATCAGACACTCAGACCAACTTGAATGAAGTAAATGAAAATAATGGAAGTCAATGGGAAACTCGAAGATTTTTCCGAAAGTCCCTACCTGGATACATGGGGGGGGCAAGAATAACACTGAAATAGATGAAAACAGCGCTCAAATGGATTAAGAACAGCATGGAAAAGATGTTAGGATGCATATCTGTTGCTCAGGTTGCTGCTGGGAATAATGATGTTAGAGTATTACTCCACTTATACGGATTGACAATAAAACATACAAAACTGAATATAAAAGGGATTTTACAGCAAAAAATGTTAGGAAACATTCTTTCCTGAATAATGACTTCTATATATAAGGCAAAATAAAAATAAATGCCTCCTCCATCCCTTAAAGGCCAGGCCATCTCTCACAATATTTCCCCAATGGCTACAGTAGGTGACATATTAGTGGGGGAACCTAAATTCACTGATAGTCACCGGTAAATTTAAACATTTTACTACCTTTGTCATATGTGGTGTGTGACATGCTCAGACACGTCATGTATAATTTCTGAAGGAGGGACTCTGAAACTTACAAGCCAATGCAGACAATAAAAGCACTGCCAAAATTAGAAGAAAGAGGGCTTCCCATACACCCTATTGTAAATGTAAAAGAGGTCCTCATGAACATTCTGTTAAAGTTGTTAGTTAGAGGGACTCCTGGATTCATAAAGCCTATGCACTAAGTGCAAGGGCTGCCAAAAATTAGAAGGTGGGTCTGTAATAAACCCTGAAAGACACATAGAGAAATTTTCTTTTCCCATTTTTAAGTAGTGGGACTTCTAGACTGGTAAAACCTACACACTAGTAGCCTTTGTAGTGCTGGCAACCATCTACTGTTCCTCCTCCCCCTTCTCCTCAGCCTCTTCCTCCACATTATGACCCATTCTGGGCTGAGAAGATGAGATGAGGCTTGGTTGGGTAGTATCACCCTATGTACTTTCTTCTTCCATCTCCACCTGGTCCACAGTCAAAACTTCTTTAATTGTGAGAAGTCAGCATTTGAGTAGACACAGAAGAGGGATGGATGGTGTAATCGCTACTTACGATCTTGGTTGATTCCTCAAAGTTTTGTTGAACCTCACTGATGTCAGAAATCCATGGTCACTCATCAGTTCTTCTGTGTGGCTGACTGGAATACCGATGGGCATGTTGTAGCTGATATTCAACTACTGCTGTCTGCTGCTCACATATCCTTTGTAATGTGATGTGCCAGATTGTGGTCACATTGCAAACTAGTTGGTTAACTGGCACTTGCTAGCATTTGTGCAGCACTGCCAGACCAGCGGCAGCTGTAACTGACTTGCGGGCACACACGAGGCATACCTTCACAAGTAACTCAGGCAAACTTGCCTCAGTTTTCAGAAACCACTGAACCACTAAGTCAAGCACATGTGCCAGGCATAGTATGTATGCAAGCTTATAAAGCTTCAGAGAAACCACAAGGTTATGGCCATTATCACACATGACCATTCCTGGTGGTAGGTTCAGTGGCAGAGCCAGAGATCTGTCTTGTCTGCTATAGCGGTGTACTGTTTGTCACCTAAACAAATTTGTTTCAGCAGAGCCTGTTGCCACTTCAACGAAACAGTGCTGCAGTGCTTCCAACGTGCGACTGATATGGATGACATGCTCCAAGATGACAATTAGAGATGAGCAAACTTGTTCAATAAAGGTTCGCCATTGTCAAATTCAGTACGAGCTTTGGCTGGTTTGGCTCAGGCTCGGAAAAACCGCATACTTTTTCCAAAAGTCGACAATGTTTGGTTTTGTTTGATAACTGTTCTCGGCTTTTCTAATGCTTTACTAATACTTTGGCTACTATAGTAGTGCTGTATGATCAGCGGGAGGACGTTTTTGATGAGGGGAGAGAGTGGGGAGATGTCAGAGGAGCAGCAAACGTTTTATTTTTTTGTAAGTTTACGTATGGATTTCCAGCAGCCAATCAGGGTCGAGAAAACATCCACAAGGTCCAGACACAAGGGCTTGTGTCATTGGCTGCCTAAGTCAAATGTCCCTCTGCATATAAAATGTTGCATCTTGTCTGTAATGGAAGGGTTCTCAGAGCAACAGGCCTACTCCTGTCACTCATCCAATATTTCTTATCTTATAGTCTAGGAAGTTAATGGCTGTGTCACAACAGTGTGGTTCCACTTTAAAATGGTTTGAGCAATTTTTTTAGCTTTTAGGCCACTCTAAAGGTGTTGTATTTGCCTTTTCTTTTGCCTCCCATTGAATTTAGTGGGTTTGGCTAGGTTTGGCAAACCATTCGGTGAACACAGGTGAGCTTGGCGAATCCAAACCAAGCCTTGGCTGTTCACTCATCTCCAATAACAATATGGAGATGGAGCAAGAGAAGTTACAGCAATTGGTGTAAGAGGTGGTGCAAATCCTGATGAATTTGGCATTTGAACTCGGTCCTTCCATGAGGTTCATCCAATGTGCCATCATGGAAATGTAGCATTTCTGGCCACATACACTTGTCCATGTGTCAGTCATTAAGTGGACCTTCCGGGTAACTGCATTGGTCAGGGCATGAGTAAAGTTATAGAAGACGTGATAGTGTAAGGTGGGGATAGCTCACTGGGAAAAATAGTGGCGGCTAAGTACCGAGGGACAATCACCACAATGAGGTTGTGGAAAGGCTCAGTGTGCACAAGCCTAAAGAGCATCATTTTTAGATCAAGCAGTCTGGAAATGTGCCATTTAATGTTTGGGCCTGTGGGTGGGTGGCTGGGCATTTACTTTTGCATTCCAAGACCTGGGGTAGGGACATCTGAACATTGCGCTGTGACAAAAAATCAGACGTGGTTGCTCATGATGTTTACGAATGGGCAATGGTGCAGGCCAGCAGGTATCCATTCCTGCATCCTGGACAGGAAATTAGTAAGCATATAGCACAGAATAAGAGGCAGTGGTGTCACCCACCTGCAGTCACTGATTGTGGATCCAGGCAGGTGCTTTAACAACAAGTGCCTGAGCATGCTTGTGGTTGTCAGATTGGTAATGGTCAGGCCTCTGCTAATCTTGGTATGGTGCAGTTTCCAAATGACCATTCTTTTATCATCAGTACATTCTTGAAAAAACGCCAGACTGGGGAACACCAAAACTCTTGGCCTGGGAACTTGTGGGTGCTGTGGAGTACAGTAGGCTACCCCATTGCCTCTTCCTGCCTGTTATGGTGCTGTGGATTCCATCCCTTCTGCACTGTTGTCTTCACTCTGCATGGCACCTTCCCAGGTTGGGTCAGTGACTTCATTGTCCATCACCTCATCTTACAGTTTTACACTCTGGTCCTACTGACTAGAGATGAGCAAACACAAGGTTCGGTATTTGTACCGAGCAAACTTTACAAAATCAACTAAGTTCCAGTTTGGAGTTCAGGTGCTAAACATATGCAAACCACTGATATTAGCATCGCTGTGCTCAGATACACTTGGTATTCAGCCCAGTGCAAACTGCTTGCAGTGTTTGAACGTCTCTCACTGGGGGTAACAACAACATGATTGGATGTAGTGTGCACCAAACCAAAAAATGGAAAAATCCCAGCCACCTACCCCCAGAAGTGATCTGTTTATGGCTGGCTACATGTGGACGGTAACCCGAACTGCCCAATTAGTCACTTCGATTGGAGTTTAGTTCAAGTCTGGGATTAAAACTGAGCTTCATCAAAAGTCCAACCAAACTTCCACGGGTTTGCTCATCTCCACTCCTTACCTTTTGACTTAACAACATCACTTGTTGGCAACTGTGTCTCATCTTCATGTACTGTGTAAATTTTTATATCACCCTGATTTATTTTAGCTTCATCTTGTACGTATAAAGTTTTTGGACTTTTTTTTTTTAGTTTTGGTAAAAACATAAAAAATGAATACAAAAATGTAAGATAAATGCAGCGTTATAATTTACTCCTCTAAATCAACCCTTAGTTTTAGCACGGTTTATAGTGAAATGTATGGAAATGTAAATTGACGGCGTAAAAAAGGTGATTTTTCCTAGGACGACACATAAGACTACAGTGCGTTTACCTTAATTTACACCACCGTATGGCAACAGAAATGAGATCCCTGCTCTGAGCTTAATTACAAGTTATAACAGTATTGACTCCAGAAAGCAAGAATGAGCAGCAACAGCACAGATTCACACCGACTGAAACTGTCATTAGATTATGTTGAAATAAGGTTTACATTTTTTTTAATGCTACCAATTTGATTTCTTTCAAGTCGCTGTCGTCACAAATTTGCCCATTTAAAAAACAAAATTACAGAACATTACAGAATAAACATATATTTTTCAGTTTATAAACATACACTCAGCGGGAGAGACTGTTTCTATTGCCAATCGACTGAATTTTTGTACAAATGCTACGTTTAATGATGTTGTTTTGGAAATGGAGCAGAACAGTTGGAAATCAAAGCAAAACAGTTGCATTTTCAGCCAGAGGAAAAGTAAAGAATATAGAAATAGGTAGGAAAAGCAGCTTTTCGCTTTCAGACAAAAGTGAGAAAATAACCCCTTTACACCTCTCCCTTTCTACCTTTCGGTTTTCTGCCCATCTCGCAGAAGAAATTGATTTTGGCTACTGCTGAAGGTAATATGACAATCACATATTTCAGCCTGTGATCCTGAGCAGTGAAGCATATTATTCTTGATTTGACTTGGGGTGATAGCAGCTTTTGTGTCAAATGTAGCAATTCCTCCAGATTTAATAGAGTCGACCTCTATAAACCCTCCCCCCTCTTCCCTGTCCCTCAAACCCACTCCCCCCTCTCCTCCTCTCTATGTACCGCACGATAATTTCTACAGTTATCAATTGTATCTGCAAGCAAATCTAATTCATTATTCCCATGGTGTCTGAGGTTTCGGATGCTCAGGAAAAGAATATTGTGAGACATTTATGTTTTTCTGATTCCAGATAAGAAATTGGGTCTTCATTTTAATTAGGTGCAGAATTCATTTTGAAACAATAAATTAACATTTCAGCTAAAGAAAAGATCTGCTGAACTGTGCATTGTATTAGCAGGCTACAAGGGTATGGCTTGGAAGGTATTTTTTTTTCTTGGGATCTGATTGTTTGCTTTGCAGTTCAAAAAAGTAACTGTAGCGAAAACATCACATAGAGCCATGGAAAATCTAATGCGTGTGTTCTGTGCTACAAATATAATGATCTATTTTGGGGATTTCCATTTATAGATGATTGATATAGGGATAGAGATAGATAGATAGATAGATAGATAGATAATAGATCGATAGATTTAGAGAGATAAAATGATAGAGATAGATAGATTTAGAGAGATAAAATGATAGATAGATGGATGGATAGATAGATAGAGATAGATAAATAGAGAGATAGAGAGATAGAGGGATAGATAGAGAGATAGAGATAGATAAATAGAGAGATAGATAGAGAGATAGATAGAGAGATAGATAGAGAGATAGATAGATAGCTAGATAGATAATGGATGGATAGATAGATAGATAGATAGATAGAGGGATAGATATATAGATAGACAAACAAACAGAGAGACAGAAACACAGACTAAAGGGTACTTTGCACACTACAACATCGCAAGCCGATGCTTGTGTGGCGCCCTGGACAAGCCAGGTCATCACAGGTACTACACCAACACACCCCACACCCTGGCTAGGCACACCTAAGTCAAACACAAATCCTTGTTGACTTCCTCCAGGGGCTGATGTCTACACCAGGGGGTGGGCCAGGTGGTTGGTCCCGCCCACCGAGGAGTTCACAGTCCTGGAGGCGGGAAAAGGAGTCAGTTAGAGTTTTCAGTTGAGAGAGGGAAGTGGTAGTAGAGGAGACTGACCATGTCCGGGTGTGTAGCCCGGGCACATACAGCAAGGTTGGCAGACGGTGGTGACCGTCTGCAGGAGAGGCTGATTGGAGTGAACCATAAGGACCGGGGACGGGCGGTGGCCCGCCGGTACCGGATCGGGGAGTGAAGAGAAGCCAGCACCATTCGGCAGGGCCTACGGACCCCGACCAGGCTAGGAGTCGCCGTAAAACCGGTCAAATCCGTTAGCGAAGGGAACCTCCAGGGTTTCCCAGCAGTCAAGACCCGATTGAAGGCAATAGCTCACACCGTAGAGGGAAACACAGTCACCGCCAAGGCTACAGTTCCCAGGGCCAGAGCCTGCGGGCAAAAGGGGCTCCCTCAGCATCCATCCAAGCTGGGGAGCGGGTTACCAGTGGGAAGCCATTGGAACCGTAAACAAAACACAGGTGCAGGGAAAGGCAGCCACCATCAACCTACTGGGAGGAGAACAACCGCAGCCGCCTGTGGGACCCGTCCATCCAGCCATTTGTTTGACCAGAGACTCTGTGTGAATTACTGGCTGAGTGAGTACCACCGTGCCGTGCGGCACAGCGCTGCCCCCGCGACCCTGCACCTCACCAGGCCCCGTAACCCGCCAGCCATCCCTAAAACCCTCACCGGGGCCCCGGGACAACCAACCCCCTACCCACGGAGGGGAGAACCAACATCCAAGCTGCTCCCTGCCATCGCTCCAGGGATCCCCATCCAGAGCAGCGGTGGTGTCACAACTTCACCACAACCGTGGGTGGTGTCACGGACAATAAATCCCCAAAACCATTCCCCTTTTCACTCACGGGCGAGGAGCGCCGCTCGAGTCCCCGGGATCCGGCCCACCGCTAGAGCCACCACCGAGCAGCAGCAGCCGGACCCGAGCAGTGGGTGAGCGCAGCGTCCCCTCCTCTGCCCGCGACAACTTGGCGTCACGAACAGGATCTTACCGCTCTGCCGTCTGGTAGAGGTGTACCTTGTGACCACCGGAGGTGTCCGGCCGAAAATTTTGAGAAGCCGCTATTTTGGGCGCGAAAAATCCCCGCTCGAGCGTCTTCCCGAGTAGTGGAGGCGCGAAAGCTGAAACCCCGCCCCTGTAGAGGAGGAGCCGGAGAAAGACTAAAGGGGACAGATGGCGTCTGGCCGCATGTAGCCCGAGGCACCATGGCCGAGATGCACAGTCCGACCAACAACCCCATAGTCCCCGAGCCAGGCACCGCGGCGTGGGTGAAGGACCGGACCGCCCCGCTGAGTTACCGTCTGCAGGCCCGCATACAGCTCCTCCTGGAGGAGTGGGAGGCCGACATGGCGGACGTGGTGGCTGTTATGCGGCGACGCAAGGTGGAGGAAGATCTGGAGGAGCGGGTAAGAGACCCACGCCCCTGTATTCCCAAGGGATCGGCCACGGCGGCTGAGGGGCCCGGCCTGTACCCGCTCACCCTGTCGCCTCCCCCGCTACCCGCATTAGTCTCTGCCGCCCTGCCACTAGGCCCGCTACCCGCCCAACCGGTAGCGGTACCCTGCCCGTCCACCCGAGCAGACCGACCGGCTGCAGACGCTCAGGGCCGTCCTGGACCGCCTCTGCGGGAGCCGCCGAGACTTCGGTCCCTTAACGAAGGAATATCAGAGGCCCCGGCAAGGATAACACCAGGCACTGTGCCCGAGCTTGGGACCGTGGCGTGGATGAAGGCCAGAGTAATTGAATTCAACCAACGCCAGCAGAATCAGATATACCTCATGATGGAGCAGTGGACCAATGAGGTAGAAATGCTGGTTGCGGCTGCCCCGATGTATGGGATGGGAGCAGATGTGATGGAGCCGACGGGTGACCCACGCCCCCATGTCCTACCAGGACCGGCCACTGCGGCTGGGGGGCCCGGCCCAGTCTCGGCCCTCGAATCGTCCCTGCCATTACCTATGGGACCACCTGTACCAGTTTGAAAGTTTTGAATGACAAGTGAAGAATAATCAACCGAAGAAGTTTACCTGATTGGCACCGTGATTGAACCGGCCGTTGCCGGCAACTGTTGTCTCCGTAGGGACTGACTGCAACCGTTGCGTAAGGAACTGCTTACGGACAAGCCTGAGAACTTGCAGGGCAACCACAAACTTAGTGTAATGTAAATAAATTGTTGTTGGCTTGATTCCGTTGCCGCCTCCGGAGAGGCTGATTTGGGAGGATGGGCCTGGAGGAAAGGGATGGCCCAGGCCCGCCACTACCGTAACCGGTGGCAATCCTCCGGGGGTTCACGGGTCCCCATGGACACGGGTCCCCTGAAAGAGACAAAACCCGCTCGGGCAACTTGGTGCTGGACTGGGGTCAAGGGATGCTGCCCACTTCTTAGGGGCAGCATCAGGGCCAGGTTGTTTGGGTGGGAGAAGAGCGGAAGCCGTACCGTTGAAAAATGTTTATGATGTCTTTATATGTTTTTACCGTTTTTACTCTTTTGCAGTTAAACAAAAATAAAACCGGTGATGAACGGGCAGCCCGCAGACGGTCTGCATTTTACTAAGGGGGAATGTGGCGCCCTGGACAAGCCAGGTCGTCACAGGTACTACACCAACACACCCCACACCCTGGCTAGGCACACCTAAGTCAAACACAAATCCTTGTTGCCTTCCTCCAGGGGCTGATGTCCACACCAGGGGGTGGGCCAGGCGGTTGGTCCCGCCCACCGAGGAGTTCACAGTCCTGGTGGTGGGAAAAGGAGTCAGTTAGAGTTTTCAGTTGAGAGAGGGAAGTGGTAGTAGAGGAGACTGACCGTGTCCGGGTGTGTGGCCCGGGCACACACGGCAAGGTTGGCAGACGGTGGTGACCGTCTGCAGGAGAGGCTGATTGGAGTGAACCGTAAGGACCGGGGACAGACGGTGGCCCGCCGGTACCGGATCGGGGAGTGAAGAGAAGCCAGCACCATTCGGCAGGGCCTACGGACCCCGACCAGGCTAGGAGTCGCCGTAAAACCGGTCAAATCCGTTAGCGAAGGGAACCTCCGGGGTTTCTCAGCAGTCAAGACCCGATTGAAGGCAACAGCTCACACCATAGAGGAAAACACAGTCACCGCCAAGGCTACAGTTCCCAGGGCCAGAGCCTGCGGGCAAAAGGGGCTCCCTCAGCATCCATCCAAGCTGGGGAGCGGGTTACCGGTGGGAAGCCATTGGAACCGTAAACACAACACAGGTGCAGGGAAAGGCAGTCACCATCAACCTACCGGGAGGAGAACAACCGCAGCCGCCTGTGGGACCCGTCCATCCAGCCATTTGTTTGACCAGAGACTCTGTGTGAATTACTGGCTGAGTGAGTACCACCGTGCCGTGCGGCACAGCGCTGCCCCCACGACCCTGCACCTCACCAGGCCCCGTAACCCGCCTGTCATCCCTAAAACCCTCACCGGGGCCCCGGGACAACCAAGCCCCTACCCACGGAGGGGAGAACCAACATCCAAGCTGCTCCCTGCCATCGCTCCCGGGATCCCCGTCCAGAGCAGCGGTGGTGTCACAACTTCACCACAACCGTGGGTGCTGTCACGGACAATAAATCCCCAAAACCATTCCCCTTTTCACTCACGGGCGAGGAGCGCCGCTTGAGTCCCCAGGATCCGGCCCACCGCTCAAGCAACCACCGAGCAGCAGCAGCCGGACCCGAGCAGTGGGTGAGCGCAGCGTCCCCTCCTCCGCCCGCGACACTTGCGATGCCGAGCACGATAGTCCCCGCCCCCATCACAGCTGCGATATCTTGTGATAGCTGCCGTAGCGAACATTATCGCTACGGCAGCTTCACATGGACATACCTGTCCTGCGACGTCGCTCTGGCCGGCGACCCGCCTCCTTCCTAATAGGGCAGGTCGTGCGGCGTCACAGCGACGTCACATGGCAGGCGGCCAATAGAAGCGGAGGAGCAGAGATGAGCGGGACGTAAACATCCCGCCCACCTCCTTCACACACAGCGATGTGTGCTGCCGCAGGAAAGAGGAACAACATCGTAACATCGGTCCTTCCGAAATTATGGAAATGACCGACGCTACACCGATCATACGATTTCGACGCTTTTGCGTTTGTTAATCGTATCAAAAACGATTTACACACTCCGATATCGACAGCGACGCCGGATTTGCGTCACTTTTGATTTGACCCCACCAGCATCACACCTGCGATGTCGTAGTGTGCAAAGTACCCCTAACAGACATATAGATAGACAGTCAGATAGCTAAATAGATAGAGACAGAAAGAAATATATATATATATATATATATATATATATATATATATATATATATATATATATAGAGAGAGAGAGAGAGAGAGAGAGGTACAGATAGGCAGACAGCAAGACAGACGGACAGATAGATAGATAGATGGATAGATAGACAAACAAACAAACAGAGAGACAGATTAACAGATTAACAGACATACAGATATACAGTCAGATAGCTAAATAGATAAAGAGATATATATATGTGTGTATATATATATATATATATATATATATATATATAGAGAGAGAGAGAGAGAGAGAGAGAGAGGGTTATAGATAGATAGACAGACAGCAAGACAGACAGACAGACAGACAGATAGATAGATAGATAGATAGATAGATAGATAGATAGTTAGATAATGGATAGATAGAGGACTAGATAGATAGATAGAGGGATAGATAGATAGATAGATAGATAGATAATGGATAGATAGAGGGATAGATAGATAGATAGATAGAGGGATAGATAGATAGATAGATGGATGGATAGATAGATAGGTAGATAGATAATGGATAGATAGAGGGATAGATAGATAGATAGAGGGATAGATAGATAGATAGATAATGGATAGATAGAGGGATAGATAGATAGATAGATAGAGGGATAGATAGATGAATGGATAGATAGATAGATAGATAGATAGAGGGATAGATAGATAGATGGATGGATAGATAGATAGAGGGATAGATAGATAGATGATAGATAGATAGATAATGGATAGATAGATAGATAGATGGATGGATAGATAGAGTGATTGATAGATAGATAGATAGATAGATAGATAGATAGATGATAGCCCTGGAGGATGAAACCCACTTCCTGCTACACTACACCAAGTACTCAGCAGTGAGGGACACTCTCTTCAGGAAACTCTCTGATCTCTTCCCGGATATCATCTCCATGAAGGAGGAAGAGAGAACATATATCCTACTGGGGGAAGAAAAGAGTGCAGTGGAGATAGCATCGCGGTATGTGAGTGATTGTAATAGACTTTGAGAAAGAGAACTATGATAAGGCATGAACTTCCATAGCCCCCACCCTAGATATGCCCCCACAGTCCCCATCCTGGATGTGCTCCATCCATCCTTTCTACAGTCCCCATCCTGGATATGCCCCATCATAAGCCATGGACTTCCACAGCCCCCATCCCAGATGTGGCCCCACAGTCCCCACCCTGGATGTGCCCAATCCATCCTTACTACAGTCCCCACCCATCATCCCCACAGTCCCAATCCCTAGTGTACACTTGCTTTGGCAAATCTAATTTGTATTTGGGCCTGCCAATAAAGCTTATTTGATTTGATTTAGATAGATAGATACATGATAGATAGATAGATAGAGGGATAGGTAGATAGATAGATAAATAGATAGATAGATAGATAGATAGATAGATAGATAGATAGATAGAGAGAGATAGAGAGATATATAGATAGATATAGAGATAGATAGATAGATAGATAGATAGATAGATAGATAGATAGATAGATAGATAGATAGAGAGATAGAGAGATAGAGATATATATATAGATAGATATAGCGATAGATAGATAGATGTGTATGGGTGTATGCTGCTGGGACTAGGAGGTGACACTATGAAAATAAGAAAAATGGCTCCTCCCCCGCAGTATACACCTACTGACCGGAGCTGAGGAGACCAGTTTGTGTAAAAGCAGTACGAGGAGAAGCTTGAAATCTATAACATTCCGGAACCATTGAAGTCTTAGAAAAGGGCGGGTGCTGTGTCCCCCAATGAAGGCTCCAAGAAAGAGATTTTACGGTGAGTACCCAAAATCTACTTTTCTTTATCGCTTCATTGGGGGACACAGGAAACCATGGGACGTCCTAAAGCAGTCCCCAAGGGTGGGAAGAGAAAAACCCGAAAACAGGGTTAGCAGAGACAAGATTCCTTGACCGGAACCTGGTCCTAGACCCCGTAAGGAAAACGCTACCCAGCCAGAGGCCGAAGTATAGGAGAAGAGTTAGAGTACTAGAGAGTACTAAGAACTAGTGTAAAATACGTGTGCTAGGGATAGGACGATTAGGGAGACACTGCATCCTCTGAGGTCTGTACCTAAGAAGGGTAAGGATCTAAGGCGACCGACAGTAATAGGTCGGGCTCGACAGACCCTGGTACTACGTTTGAGACTGTAAGAATGAGCAAAAAACTGCTAAGATAACAATAGACTGTTTATTACACATTAGACAATATATTGGAGAATATAAAAGAAAGACTTTTAAAGTGAAAAAACATGGGGATTGCACTGTAAGCAAGGAGAGTGACCCAGAGCCAGCAGCCGGAGCCAACAAGGGGCCTGACACATTACTGATAAGCTTCCATGAGAATGCCAGATTCAAAAAAGCCAGAAAAGCAATAAAACTGGACAACATAAAGAAGAAACCAGAGACACTACTAATAGACTTTAATGAACAGGGGGAGAAAACAAATGTGTTATTTTACTCAGGACATCATGAAGCCTGGGACCAGACTCTCAGAAAACATTACAAGAATGTGAAAACACGGGGCATCAAAAGGGGCAAACAAATTAGAGTACAGGGCGAGGAGGACCCTGAGACTTTTAATCTCTCCATAAACATGTATAATAATGGAACTATCATGGTACAAGGAACAAATCAAAAACTGGAGGAATTTCTACAACAATTCAGGCATATTAAGACCGAAGTACAAACCCTGAGAGGAGGCATAACCACTCCTGGCCAGGCCACAGCAGCCAGGGTCCCAAGCTATGCACCAGCAACATCTACATCACAACCCCCCATGGATATACTCAGAGACTGCCTGTCCCAATTAGAAAGTGAGTTTACCCAATTCAAAGAGGATTTCCAAATAAGCCAAGGTGAGAAAAATGCAAATGACCACCTTAAAGTGGAAATATCAAAGCTGAAGACAGACTTGTGTGAAATGCAAAGGTCACTAAAAAGGCTGCAGGAAGAAAACTCAATCCTCAAAGAAGAAATATCCCAGTTAAAATCATTAAATCTGCAACAAAACATGGACACAGGATCTCAAAATATAAATAATAGCTCAAAACTGATGCATGCACCAACTACCCCAATGCCTAACATACCACAGACCAGGAACAGCCCCAACCAGACTGAAACAATCCCAGCAATAAAAATACAGCAAACTCCCATACAGCAAAACAGGGAAACCAACAACCCTACAAAGGAAAACTGTATCCTCACTCCCAGAAACAAAAATATGGCCCCATCACTACAGCCGCCCAGGGCAACCATCCCTCAAGGACCCAATGGCACACAAAAAGCAAATGGCCCAAATAGAACATCAGGCCTTGACATCGTCCTAATAATAGACTCAAACGGAAAATACCTGGACACTAAGAGACTGTTCCCAGGAGCACGAGTCACAAAAATCCGCTGTTCAACAATCCCACAAGCACAGAAGGTGATCAGTAACCCATACTTCACAGAGCCCACACACCTCATACTACACACCGGCACAAACAATATCCATCAAGAGACAGTCACTCAGGACCTATCAAAACTCGCTATAGCAGCCCAGCAAAAATTCCCCAGAACCAAAATAATCCTGTCTGCCCTGCTTCCTAGGAAAGAAATAAGCCAAGAGGTAACCCAGCAAATCAACTCAGAGCTGGCCGCCAGTATCGCCTTAACACCAAATATACAGCTGGCAATCCACCTCGAAATAACGCTCCATCAACTATATGACGATAAACACCTCAATAAACAAGGGGTTAGCCATCTAGCAAAAGAGCTCAAGGATATAGTTCTAAACAGACCTCCAAGACACCCACCAAACAGATGGCAGCCCACAGCAATCCCTAGAGAGAATCCACAAAGAGGGCACAGGAGACCACATGCTCCACAATGGCAACACATAGCAATCCCCAGAGAGAATCCACAGAGAGGGCACAGGAGACCACATGCCCCACAATGGCAACACACAGCAACCCATAGTGAGAGTTCACAGAGAGGGCATAGGAGGTCACATGCCTCACAATGGCAACACACAGCAATCCCCAGAGAGAATCCACAGAGAGGGCACAGGAGACCACATGCCCCACAATGGCAACACACAGCAACCCATAGTGAGAGTCCACAGAGAGTGCACAGGAGACCACATGCCCCACAATGGCAACACACAGCAACCCATAGTGAGAGTCCACAGAGAGGGCACAGGGGACCACATGCCCCACAATGGCATTACAAAGAACAGTGAACAGTGACATGGCAGAAATAAGGACATTGCTCAAAACATTGTGCAGCCAACTCATGAGACACCCTTAACACATGCCACCCAAACCCTCTACCACAAGAACCTGTTATGTCCTATGAAAATCTTTCTTCATTATAAGGTATATCGACCAAATATGATATCCTTAGTTATCAGTAGCTGGAACATTCAAGGATTGAATGCCTCAGCTTTTGGGTCCAAGACAAATGACCCAGACTTCAAACAAAGGCTAAAGAACATTAACATCCAGATCCTTCTGGAGACATGGGTACGGACAGAGGAGGAATCCCTGGCACCCATAGGATATAGGGAATTTTCTGTCTCTGCCCAGAAAAACAAGAACACCATACAGGGCCGCTGTTCGGGGGAAATACTAATATGGTACAAGGAGGAGATTAAAGATCACATCAAGGCAGTAAAAAGAGGAGAAAGACATATCTGGATGAGGATAGGCAGCTCCATCCTCACCTCTCAGCAGGACATCTACCTCTGCGCAGCCCACATTCCTCCATCAGAATCCCCATACTATAAGCCGGACATCTATGAGGACCTACGGAGGGAGGTAGCCCAATTCCAGTCCAAGAGCAGAGTTCTCATCTGCGGAGACCTCAATGTCAGGACGGGTACAGAGAAGGACTACCTGTCACATGACGGAAATACATATGTAATGGGAGAGGGGCCCTTCTACAGTGACTCAGTACAGACAGCAAGAAATAGCTATGACAGAGTGGTGAATAAAAGCGGCAGAACCCTGTTGAACCTGTGTCAGAGCTTGGGGTTATATATAGTGAACGGGCGCATCAGGGGGAACTCATTAGGGAGATTTACACTAAACTCTTACATTTGCAGCACTGTGGTGGATTATGCAATAACAGACATGGACCCAGCAAAAATAAATGCCTTCATAGTCACACCCGAAACACACTTGTCAGACCACAACCAGACACTGCTGTACATGAAATCCATGGACAAGCAATACACAGATAAGCCCCACCTGACCGGTCTCCACAACCTGACACCATCCTACAAATGGCCTAAACAGTTATCCACTGAATACACCAACATGAGCAACAGAACCGAGATCCAAGAGCTACTTGTAAATTTCAACACAAGACGCTATACATCAAACCAGCAAGGAGTCAACCGGGCAGTGAATGACTTTAACAACATCCTATATATCATGGCAGAGTTAGCAGGCGTCAGAAAGACCAACCCCAAGAAACCTTCAAACAAACAAGGCCAAAAATGGTTCGACAACGAATGCAAGTCACTACGCAACTCCCTAAGGGTAGCCTCAAACCAAAAACACAGAGACCCCAAAAACAGGGACCTAAGAGCAGCTCATGACACGCTACAGAGGCAATACAAGCGCATTCTCAAGGAGAAAAAAAAGAGGCACATCTCCCAAGAACTACAGAAGCTTGAGGACTCCCTCCAGGACAACTCATTCTGGAAAACCTGGAGTCATATTGGCACGAAGTCCAAGCATAGCACCCTCCACATCCAAAATGGCAACATCTGGCACAGCTACTTTAAAGGCCTCTACAAGAATATACCAGAAGAAGACCTAACTCCAGAACAGGAGCACCTAACCACTAAACTCAGGGACATGGAGGAGACAATCAAAGACTTCCAAAATCCTCTGGACATACCAATCAGTGTGCTGGAAATAAAAGACAGAATCAAATTTATGAAATGCAAGAAGGCCGCGGGCAGTGACGGCATCCTGCCAGAGATGATCAAATACAGTTCCCCAGATATACATGCAGCACTGGCTAAACTATTCACCCATGTCCTGAGTGGCGGCTACTTCCTAAAGAGCTGGAATCAAGGTCTCATAACGCCCATCTACAAGAATGGAGACCGATATGATCCAGCAAACTACAGAGGGATCTGTGTTAACAGTATTCTGGGAAAACTGTTTAACAGCATTATTAATAAAAGGATCATCATCTTCCTCACCCAGCGGGACACCCTCAGCAGAAGCCAAGCTGGGTTCATGCCAAACCATCGCACCACGGACCACATTTACACCCTGCAAAGCCTCATCAAGACCCACGTCCACGACAAAAAACAGGGGAAAATATTTGCATGTTTTGTGGACTTCAAGAAGGCCTTTGACTCAGTGTGGCACCCAGGCCTGTTCCTTAAACTCCTGGAGAGTGGAATAGGTGGCAAAACCTACGACGTGATCAAGAGCTCATACTCTGAGAACCGATGCAGCGTGAAGGTTAATGGAAAGAGAACGGCCTTTTTCCGGCAGTGCCGCGGGGTAAGACAGGGCTGCAGCCTGAGCCCAACTCTATTCAATATCTACATAAATGGACTGGCCTCAGCCTTGGAATCCTCCCCCGCCCCAGGTCTCAGCTTGCATGACCGAGAGGTGAAGATCCTGCTGTATGCAGATGACCTCCTGCTGCTTTCCCCATCCGAGAAAGGCCTCAAAGATAGTCTGGCTGTGCTAGAAACATTCAGCACCACATGGGCTTTGCCCATCAACTAAAAGAAGACCAAAGTCATGGTGTTTCAGAAGAGGAAGTATAACGAAACCACTACTCCCTCCCTCACACTAAATGGCACCATGCTGGAGAAGACCAGCAGCTATACCTACCTCGGTCTGGAGCTAAGCCAAACTGGGAGCCTTAAGCAAGCAGCAGAGACCCTGAAAGGAAAAGCGTGCAGAACCTTCTACACCATCAGAAGACAACTGTACCACGTCAAACCACCTGTGAGAGTCTGGCTCAAGATATTCGACAGCGTCATCACCCCTATACTGCTGTATGGCAGCGAGGTATGGGGCCCAATGACCTATCCAGACCAAACAAAGTGGGATTCCAGTCCAACTGAAGTCTTCCATCTGGAGTTCTGCAAATATCTCCTCCAAGTCCATCGCAGCACCTCAAACATAGCCTGTCGGGCAGAGCTGGGCCGATTCCCTTTATGGCTCAGTATACACAAACGGGCACTATCACACCAGGCACACATACAGAACAGCAACCCCAGCTCCTACCATCATAAAGCCCTGCTGAGCCGGAGCCCAGAGCAAGCCAGGAACCCCGGCAGCCAGTACAGCCAAAGTCAGCAACACACCCTGACAAAAGCCCAAATAAAAGAGATCTCAGAGAGCTGCAAGATGCAATACATAGAGGTCTGGAAGAGTGAATTAGAGAACTCCCAAAAACTCACCATCTACCGGTCACTGCGGAGGGACTACACTCTGGCCCCATATCTGCAAAGGTTATGCCACCCCAAAGACAGGCAGACACTTAGCCTGTACAGACTGAGTGCCCACAGCCTAGAGGTGGAAACAGGGCGGCACCGACAGACATACAAGATGCGGGAGAACAGACTGTGCCAGTACTGCCAGCAGGGGGCTCTGGAGGAAGAGGCACATTTCCTGCTGCACTGTGACAAATACTCAGCAGTGAGGGCCTCCCACTTCCAGAAACTTACCGCTCATACCCCGGACTTTCCATCCATGGACGAGGAGAGGAAACTCCGCATCCTACTGGGGGAATTGGAATCAATGGTGGAGATCGCCGCCCAATATGTCTCCACTTGTCATAAGATGAGGGGTACTAAAGACCTCCAAATGGGCCATCACTCCCTAAATTGTGGCCCCAACACCCCATCCCCACAACCCTAACCCCCTCTCCTTTCACACTTCTTTTTTTGCTTTGGCAATGCTAATAGTTTTTTGGTCCTGCCAATAAAGCCTATTTGATTTGATTTGATTTGATTTGATTTGATTGATAGATAGATAGATAGAGAGATAGAGAGATATATAGATATATAGATAGATATAGAGATAGATAGATAGATAGAGAGAGAGAGAGAGAGAGAGAGAGATAGATAGATAGATAGATAGATAGATAGATAGATAGATAGATAGATGATAGATAGAGGGATAGATAGACAGATAGATAGATATAGAGTTAGATAGATAGATGATAGATAGATAGATAGATTGATGATAGATAAATACATTTTGTCCTTAAACAAATAGAAGCTGAATAAACACAAAACACTATTTAATAGCCAGAAAAACATATTAAATTAAGTAAAAAAAAAACAAACACATTAAAGTGGGCAGAAAATTTTCTCGCAGCTACCTATTTTTTAAATAATAACAGGGAACGGCAAGGAAGTGTGATCATGTTGGTTTATATATTTAGTTTAATTTCCCCAATGATCTGATTATTAATATTTCAAACCATCAACTATACTTTTTTCACCATCTAACATCAGGAACATATATGTCGGCACACTTGACTTTTCTTTGGCACACAGTGATAAACCCAAATAATGAAGAACATAATTACGGCGCTCAAAGTTCATGCTAGAAAGAGTTCAGTTGTTTTTATATTTCAGCATATTTGTCAGCATAATATTCAACAAAAGTTAACAATTAATGTATTGATACCTTGCAAATATTGCTCATGACTAGTGATGCATGTACCTGCAAATATCCGAAATCGGCAGGTACAACCATACTTTTTTTTAAAAAAAAAACTGTTTGGGCCCAGAATTAATTCCAGATATCTGGCCAACCCCCATATAGTTCTATGGTCGTTCATTATCCTCGCAATATGCACTGCTTTCCCCGCCCACCAGCAGTATTTGCATCCGTGATCAGTTGCAGTCACACTGTGCCTTCACCCTGTGTGACAGCGTGTGACTGCAACTAATCACATATGCTGTGTGTATGTATAGGGGTGTAAATATAAATAAATAAAAAAAATTGGCTTAGGGTCCTGCCATATTATGATACCCAGTAGAGATAAAGCATACAATTTACAGGTTGCAGCCTCCAGCTGACTGTTTATCTTGGCTGTGTATCAAAATTAGAGGGATCCCATGTGGCTTTTATAAATTATGTAAATAAATAATTTTAAAAAATGACATACAGTCCCCCCAATTTTGATAGACCGCCATGAGGAAGCCAACAGCTTGGGGCTAGTATTTTTTGAGGCTGGGGAGGCCGTTGGGTATTAACAGCAGACTGCACCCACCCAGAATTGTCGCATCCATTAAATGCAACAATCATGGCACTTTACCCCTTTTATTCCGATTGCCCTTTTGCGGTTTTTGCGGTGTCAGTAGGGGTAGTAAGGGGTTAATGACAGCTCACAGCTGCAGTTAAGCCCTAGATTAGTAATGGGAGGCATCTATGGGACACCCTCTTTACTAATCTGTACGTGAAAAGAAATAAACACATAAACAGCAAAAAAAATATTAAAAATAAAATAGTTAATACTTGAAAATTGGGGGGAACCACGTGCCGTTTTTTAAAATTATTCATTTAGATAATGTTTACAAAGCTGCATGGGATCCTTTTTATTTTGAGTCAGGATAAACACACGACTGGAGGCTGCAGCCTGTAGCCGTATGCTGTATCTGTACTGATGTGATTTCTTAAGTGGGATTTATTAAGTGGGGCGTCAGAAATATACCAGACATGTAATTCTTAATATATTCTCCTGAATGCGACCACCTCTTTTGACCTGACAATCCATGTGTTTCATCCACAGGTATGTCATATATTTCCAACAACTGTCCTCTTCATTGAAGTCTATTCTGTCCTGTATCTATATTTCTACTTGTATGTCATATTCTACCAACAACAGCCTTCCCTTTGAAATTATATTTTTTTTAACTCTTTGATCCAAGTTGACACCTGTCTATATCTCCTCCATCTTAAGTGTATAGCCATCTTGCTGTGAAGTAGTCCAAATGCTTCTTTTAGTTTCTTTCTGCTAATTTACCCCTGGTGTGTTTCATTCTGTAGGCCTTCAGAGATGTATAAATTTGATGGTGCAGGTCTGTTATGACCCTGGTCTGGTGTGATTTCATAAGTGGGATTTATTAAGTGGGGCGTCAGAAATATACCAGAAATGTCCCAGAAGTGACCAGAAGGTAATATTTAACTCTTTCTAACTGTGTTTGCCACTGTCACAATTTATTTGATAATTCCCATACTTAACACCTAACTCCCACCATGTTCACCTTTGCCCTCACAGTCTTTTCCCCTCTCCTCTTTACTCTCTTTCGCTATCCCCACACCCTAGCACTCTCCAAACAAATATTCATCTCCCCTTCCCTCCTGCCTTCTCATCTGTCCTCATCTGCTGACCTGCTCCTAAACCTCAGATCACTCCTAATATCACGCAGACCATGCCGTCCACTCTCCTTTTCCCACCTGCTCTCCCTTTCTCTACTTCTTCTCACTGCTGGTGACATATCCCCCAATCCTGGCCCCCCACAGATGGTACACCCCTCTCTATCACCCACTTATCACTCCCCACATACTAGTAACTACCGCAATCTCTCCAATATAAAATCCATTCCCCTCTCACCTACTCCACCACACCCTTTCTCTGGAGCACTCTGGAATGCCCGGTCTGTCTGTAATAAACTGCACATCATTTACAATCTCTTTACCTCCAGCAATCTATCCTTTTTGGGCCTCACCGAAACATGGCTGACACCCTCCAACACCGCCTCCCGTGCTGCACTATGCTACGGTGGCCTTCACTTCACGCACACTCCTCGCCCTGGCAATAGACAGGGTGGAGGAGTGGGTCTCCTTCTTTCTAACAACTGCAGCTTTAACCCAATCCCACCTCTACCCTGCCTTGTCCTGCCTTCCTTTGAAGTGCACTCTGTCCGAATCTATTCTCCCTCTAACCTCCAAGTGACTGTCATATACAGACCCCCTGGCGCTACCACTGCCTTCCTTGAACACTTTTCAGCCTGGCTTCTACACTTTCTCTCTGCTGACATTCCCACTATCATCATGGGTGACTTCAACATCCCCACTGACAACCGCCAGTCGGGAGCCTCAAAACTCCTGTCCCTCGCTTCGTCTTTTGGTCTAACTCAGTGGTCCACCTCTGCCACCCATAAAGATGGACACACAATAGACCTTATCTTCACCCACCTCTGTTCCGTTTCTGACCTCACAACTTCCCCCTCCCCCTATCTGACCTCCATCTACTGACCTTTTCAGCCCTTTCCTCCTCACCTGCCCCCCTGTCCAGCACCTAGCACATCCCTGCAGAAACCTTGCACACCTCAACATGCACACCCTCTCTGACTCTATCCTTCTGCTGTCCTCCATATCGTCACTCCACAACACAAACAGCGCCACCACTTTCTACAACACCACTCTCACATCAGCTATTGATTCAGTCGCTCCCCTTGTGCATGGCAGAGTGAGACGAATCAATAGACAGCCTTGGAACAACAGCCTCACTAAAAACTTTGGCAAGTGTCTAGGGCTGCAGAGCGGCGGTGGAAGAAAACACACTTCCCAGAAGACGTCACCACACTCCAAAATGCAATTCACATATTTCGTTCAGCCCTAACCTCCGCTAAACAGGCATACTTCAGAAACCTCATATCATCTTTAACACACAACCCCAAACAGTTATTCAATGCTTTCAACTCCCTCCTTCGCCCACCACTGCCCCCTCCAACTTACCTCATTTCTGCAGAAGACTTTGCCACTTATTTCAAAGAAAAAATCGACCAAATAAGGCAAGTCTTCTCTGCTCAGTCACCACAACCCCTTCATATAACTGACCACTGCCCCTCCCCCATAAACTTCCTCCCACCATCACCGAAGGAGAGCTTGCATGTCTTCTCTCAAAAGCGCACCTCACTACCTGTGCACTTGACCCCATCCCATCCCACCTCCTCCCCAACCTCACCACTATCCTTATTCCAGCCTTAACCCATCTTTTTAACCTATCTTTAACGATTGGTACCTTCCCCTCTGCCATTAAAAATGAAACAGTCACACCTATCCTAAAGAAACCTTCCCTCGACCCAACCTCTACTAACAGCTACCGCCCCATATCACTACTCCCGTTCACCTCAAATCTCCTGGAACAGCATGTCCATGCTGAACTTTCCTCCCACCTCTCAACTAACTCTCTCTTTGACAACCTACAGTTCGGCTTCCGTCTATGTCATTCTACCGAAACTGCCCTGACTAAAATCATGAATGACTTACTGCCAAAGCTAACAAGCACTTCTCCATACTCCTACTTCTAGACCTGTCCTCAGTCTTTGATACTGTCGACCACTCCCTCCTATTACAGATCATCTCTTCCCTTGGTGTCAGAGATCTTGCCCTCTCTTGGATCTCTTCATACCTTTCCAACTGCACTTTTAGTGTCTCCATATCCCACACAACCTCTTCATCCCGCCATCTCTCTGTTGGCGTCCCTCAAGGCTTTATCCTGGGACCCTTACTTTTCTCTATCTACACATTTGGCCTGGGACAACTCATAAAGTCCCATGGCTTACAGTACCACCTATATGCCGATGACACTCAGATCTACCTCTCTGGCCCAGATGTCACATCTTTGCTGTCTAGAATCCTGAAGTGTCTATCTGCTATATCCTCCTTTTTCTCCTCTCGCTTCTTAAAGCTCAATGTGGCCAAAACTGAACTGATCATCTTTCCTCCATCTCACCTACACTCTCCCCCTGATCTATCTATTACAATAAATAACACCATGCTCTCGCCAGTACCCAAAGTTCACTGCCTCGGAGTGACCTTTGACTCTGCCTTGTCCTTCATACCACACATCCAATCCCTCACCACCTCCTGCCATCTTCAACTCAAAAATATTTCCAGAATCCGTCCTTAATTCGCAATCTACAAAAATGTTAGTGCATGCCCTCATAATCTCCTGCCTCGATTACTGTAACATCCGCCTCTGCGGCCTCCCTGCTAACACGCTGGCCCCTCTCAAGTCCATCCTTAACCCTGTTGCCCGAATGATCCACCTCTCTCCTCAATACCACCCCGCTTCTCCTCTCTGCAAGCCCCTCCACTGGCTCCCAATCTTCCACCATATCCAATTCAAACTACTAACACTGACCTACAAAGCTGTGCATAATCTGTCTCCTCCGTATATCTCTGAACTAATCTCCCACTACACTCCAACACGTCACCTCCGGTCCTTCCAAGATCTCCTTCTCTCCTCCTCTCTCATTCGCTCTTCATGCAACCGACTCCAAGACTTCTCCCGAGCATCCCCAGTCTCCTGGAACTGGCTGCCTCAACACGTCAGACTAGCTGCTACTTTTTGCAAGCTTCAAACGGAACCTGAAAACTCATCTGTTCAGAAATGCCTATAATCTACAATGACCTCACTGCTTCATCACCGTGCGGAGCTGCCGCCTGACCACTGTGCGGAGCTGCCGCCTGACCACCCCGCGGAGCTGCCGCCTGACCAACGTGCGGAGCTGCCGCCCGACCACCATGTGGAGCTGCCGCCCAATCTACACCCCACCTACTGTCTCCTCCCCAAAATCCTATAGAATGTAAGCCCGCAAGGGCAGGGCCCTCTTCCCTCTGTACTAGTCTGTCTACTGTAACTTGTATATGTATTCTGTATGTAACCCCTTTTCATGTACATCACCATGGAATTAATGGTGCTCTAGAAATAAATAATAATAATAATAATAATAATAAAAATAAGGGGGGACCTAAGCAAATTTGTTTTATTTAATTAATTTTACACCACTATACAAACACACAGCGTGTGCGATTCCTGATCATCGCTTGTGTTTCTATGCCTTGTCTTGTGAGCTAAGTGCTCAGGTCTTTGTTCCTGTTTCCTATTACTGCCTTAAAGTATGCTGTGACCTTAGTGACCTGGTCCTGTCTTTGCTTCCTGATACGTGCACCCGTTCCTGCCACGTTAGTGCTCCAGCTACCGTGTACCCTGCCCTCCAGGTGGGGTGCCCGGTCCAGTGGATCCACCTCCTGGGCCTACCAGTCCTCCCCGGCCCTCACAGTATGATCAGGCCATGGATCCCGCTGGAGCACAGGCCATGGATTCCGCTGAAGCACAGAAATCAGAGCTGGCTGAGCTGCGCCAGGAGCTGGCGCAACAGTGTGAAACCCTGAACCGGATGCTGAAATTCCTGGCGTCCGTGGACCTCCGGTTATATACGCTGCAGACCGCCGCCTCGTCTGAGGCCACGCAGCAACCAGTCTCCAGGTCTGAACCAGGTTCCTCCACAGCTTCGCAACTTCGCCTTGCTGCTTCGCCTCGCTACGCAGGGGATCCCAAGTCCTGCCGAGGCTTCCTGAACCAGTGCTCCCTGCACTTCCAGTTGCTCCCGCACTTGTTTGCCTCAGACCAGGCTAAAGTGGCGTTCCTTATGTCACACCTGGAAGGTGAAGCCCTGGCCTGGATTAACCCCCTGTGGGAAAATGAGGACCTGATGATCACCGACATCCAGGAGTTCCTGCGAGCCTTCAGGGGCACCTTCGCCGAACCCGGACGAACTACCGCAGTGACCTCTATGCTCCTCCGGCTACGCCAAGGGACCCAAACAGTCGGCCAGTATGCCATACAGTTCCGCACGCTCGCTTCGGAGCTGGGCTGGAACAATGAGGCCTTAACGGCGGCCTTTTGGGAGGGTCTCTCTGGATGCATCAAAGACGAACTAGCTGGCCGTGACATTCCACGAACCTTGGACGCTTTGATTTCCCTGGCCACCCGGATTGACCTCCGTTTTCAGGAGCGTACCAAAGAGATAGTCCGGGAGAAGCGACCACCTTGCCACGCCTTGCCCCCGCAGAGACCTACCGCACCCTCGCCCCTGCCTTTCTGCAAATCGTCACCAGAACCCATGCAAGTGGACCGTCTGACCAAAGCCAAGCAACGCCGTGCAGAACGGCTCGCCCGGGGCCTGTGCTTCTATTGCGGAGACGGTTCACATATGCTCCGTTCTTGCCCGGTGAAACCAGGTAGACTCCAGGTCCAAGGGATGGTGGGAACCGCCACCCTTGCCACCGAAATCCCTTTGGTTCCAGTTAAACAGACTGTCCGGGTGACGACAGAGGGGACCCGGTTTTCAGCTGAGGCCCACATCGATTCTGGGGCGGCAGGCAACTTTATCCACCAGGCCACGGTAGACAAATACCAGGTCCCTGTCACCCCGCTGAAGAAGCCTCTCTGGTTCGCCTCTGTAGACGGCAAACCGCTCTACGAACCTGTCCGGTATACCACCGAGCCCGTGAACCTCCAGGTTGGCACGTCGCATACAGAGACCATCGCCTTCTATGTGATCCCGAGGATGGCTCCTGAGCTCCTGTTGGGCCTGCCCTGGCTGAAACTCCATGACCCTGTTATTAGTTGGCGCTCTGGCGCGATTACCCGCTGGAGTCCCTTGTGCCACGAAACCTGCTTGCAGCCTGTTCCTCAGCCCCTGGCACTTGACTCAGTCAAGCTGCAGGATCCTGAAGAAGAGACGACGCTATCCAGTGTCGTTCCATCATCCCCAGTCTCTGAGACCTTGATTCCACCATCTTCTGGAGATGAGACTTTGATTCCACCGGCTGCCCAGGATGAGACATTGTCTGATACCCGGTCCGAGACGCCCGATCCGGTTGTCCAAGATTCCAGTCCTGCTTCTGACTCTCCTTCCCTTTCCGTTGCCTCCCTTGCCGCTGACATGGGTTCCCCGATACGGGACATAGTGGCCATGAAAACGGTCCGGGGTAAGCAGTCCTTCCTGGTCGATTGGGTGGATTGCGGTCCTGAGGCCCGGTCCTGGTTGTCCCGGAAGTACGTTGCTGCCTCTCTTCGGTGCGCCTTCATGTCTCGGCCGAGGAGAGGGGGGCTTCAAGGGGGGGGTACTGTCACACTCCCCGTGTCCCAGCACCACTCCTTACCCACTGATCCAGTCCACGTGTCCACTGGTCATAGCTGCCGCTCCCGCTCTTGCTCCCCAGAGTCCTGTTCCTGGTCTCAGGAGTCTGATTCTGACTAATGTTCTGTATAGGACCGGGCCGCGCCCACTCACCTGGTCTTATAGCCCCAGCACTGCTGCAACAGGAAATGACCTGAGGCTGTGCTGAGTATATAAGACTGGCCTCTCCATGTGGGCGGGGCCTGATCATCGCTTGTGTTTCTATGCCTTGTCTTGTGAGCTAAGTGCTCAGGTCTTTGTTCCTGTTACTGCCTTAAAGTACGCTGTGACCTTAGTGACCTGGTCCTGTCTTTGCTTCCTGATACCTGCACCCGTTCCTGCCACGTTAGTGCTCCAGCTACCGTGTACCCTGCCCTCCAGGTGGGGTGCCCGGTCCAGTGGATCCACCTCCTGGGCCTACCAGTCCTCCCCGGCCCTCACAAAAGCCATATCCCATAAGACTTGTAGCAGTAATTGCAGCAAAAGGTAGATCTACAGAGTATTGACAGACTGGGTGCTGAATATAAATGCTCGTCACAGTTTTCAAAAAATTTAGAGAATCATGTATCATTTCCTTTACTCTTCACAAATAGCTGCTACTTTGTGTTGATATATTACATAAAATAGCAGTAAAATACATTAAAAAAAAGACCTGTCAGCAGTATTTTGTAATGTAAAGTACAGACTTGGCTGTAATAATGCTGTAGTACTGATTAAATTGATACCTTTGCTGAAGAAATTAGCTTTATGGTTCTTCTTTAATCACCATTTGAAGTTTTGTGCTAATTAGATTTCCGTGCACAAGGGCTGAACTGCACATTGAGTCTTCTCCTCCCTGTCTGTGATTTCTTTATCAAAGGTATCAATGTAACCTGTATTACAGCACCATTACAGCCATGTCTCTATGCAACATTACTTTATCATGCTGACAGATTCTCTTTAAGTTTATGTCTATAACATGAAAAAGTGCAGAAGAGTTGACAGGGTAGGAAAGCTTTTTCAAGACACAGTATACAGTCAAATATACCCATATCTGAAAGTTATGGAACTGGGTGTGAGGTTCCACACAGGGTGGATGGCATCTGTATATCTATTCAGCACTTACCTTTACGAGCAGAAATCAGATTGCTGCTGTTTAGCCTATTAAGATTAAATGTTAATCTCCCCTTGTGAAGATTAAAAAATAAAGTACCGTATTTTTAATTTTATAAGACACACCGGATTATAAGACGCACCCCAAATTTGAAGGAGGAAAATAGGAAAATTTTATTCTACTGTTAAATGAGGGTCCATTTTAAAATCCTAGTGCCTCTTATATTAACTCACCAGGGAGGAGTGGCAGTGGTGGAGCCGCTCAGGAGGGTCACAGGAAGCAGGATAGGCAATGCTGCATGCTCGGAGGAGGGGGAGTCACGGCTCAAGAGGGTCAGTGTGCAGAGGGTAAGCAATACTGCGGGCTCATGGGTTGTGACGGCGGCATATGTCATTCATCTGCCAAAGGGCTCAGAAGAGGGAGTGTCGCAGCTCAAGAGGGTTAGTGTGTGGCAGCGAATGGTCGGCGATACGGCGGACTCCATTGATCTGCCGGCGAACTGCGGGCCCCATTGAATTGCTGGACGTTGATGTAATGGACTTCAAGAAAATGTCTGCAGAAATGGCGTGTGTGCAGAGTGGTCTCCGCAACCATTTTCTTGAAGTCCATTGTGTCAACCGCCAGCGATTAAAAGCATCCCACAGATCAATTGTGCCCACTGCCGCAACAACCCAAGAGCCCACAGTATCGCCGAGCTGCTCCACTGAACTGACACGTCCTCCGTTATCTCTAACCCTGCGCCACCACTGCCACCCCGGTAAGCCATATGCAGTTTGTAAGCTGCATCCCCATTTTCCCCCCAGTTTTGGGATAAAAAAAAGTGCATCTTATAAACTGGAAAATATGGTATAATGTAAAAAATAAAGGATTAAAAATATTAAGAAATAAAAACACAAAATTTGGTTTAAATGACTTCTGCACATCTGCGGCCACAGGACATCACTAGTCTCTCACACTGCTCTGGTGTGATTTTTGTCCACCCTTCTTCCAGTCTCTTCCACAGTTCTTTGACTGTTGTGGGTTTCTTGGCGAAAACGTAGTCACTAAGGATTTTCTAGAAGTTTTCTATTGGGTTTAGATCAGGACTCTGGGCTGGGCTTTAACCGTGTTGCTGTGTGACAGGAGGTATTGCCCTGCATGACAATTGTTGGCTGATTGAGTGATGAATGCAAGTAAGGAACCACGTGTTGTTGAAGAAGGTTTGGGCTCAGTCTTTCCCAAGTTTGTCAATAAACATAATGTTTTCCATCAGACCAAATAGACCTCCAGTGTAGAACGGAGATGTGCACTGATGATATTACATCTCTGGTGGAGTAAAAACACCAGAAACGGGCCAGCGTCAAGAAGCCAGCAATGCACCTATAGAAGATGAGTGCCTGCTGAGTTTGTTATTTTCTGTACTTTACACAGTTTGGAGCCCACTTTCCTGAAAAAAATGTCCTTTACAAAACCCTGTAAGGAGTTAAAAAATTACCTTGAAGTAACATACAGTAGTATGGAAATATGTGAAATTATTGCTTCACTATTGGCAGAAATCAAGATCCATTTAGTCTTTGCTTTGGAAGTTGCTGGTTTGGTTAACAAAAACGTACGCAATGTGACAGAAAAAAAGTTTCACTGGCAGGCATCTCTGTGTCTCCCTGATTACCCATTCTACTAAAACAGGTTTTTATTGTACACTTTTTTATTTTTTTGCTATAATGTATAAGTAAGAAACAATGGGACTGCACAAAGCAAATGTTAAAATATTCCAATTTCACCACTTTAACCACTAAAGATGTAACAAAAGAGTGACATTTCATGTTTATAGAAGTATAGTCTGGGATGGGGTCAGCAAAGCTCATGAATACAGCCACGGTGTTCTTAATTTGATGACCTCAATGATTGGCTACAGCAGTGATGTGAGTTGTCTGCGTGATGTCACCTTTGCAGCCATATCCCTCAGACTACAGCAGTGGTGGGGAGTCGGGGCAAACCTTTAGAAGGTGTGGACTATCTAAATTTGTTATTTTATATGATGGGTAAATATTCTAAAAGTGGAATGCCCCTATAACCTTTTTCTTAATGTATCTATTATCAGAAACAAGTATTTGCAGGGTTTCATCTAAGTTTAATAAACATTGTGGATCGGACAAACACTCTGGAGCATTTTCCTATACCTCCACATTCTGGTGCAATAACTGAGTCGATGAGGTGACAATAAACCAATCTAAAGCTTAATATGAAGCAAAAGTACCATGTCTGATCCATTTCTCTAAAGCTGGTGTCACACTAAGCGACAGCGACAACGACGTCGCTGTTACGTCACCATTTTCGGTGACGTAACAGCGACCTTGTAAGTCGCTGTTATGATCCCTGCTTAGCTGTCAAACACAGCAGAAGCAGCGATCATAAGGTCGCTGTGCTACATGTGCAGAGAGCAGGGAGCGGCGCTTAGCGCTGGCTCCTTGCTCTCCTAGGTACAGTACACATCGGGTTAATTAACCCGATGTGTGCTGCAGCTACATGTCACAGTGCAGAGAGCAAGGAGCCGCGCGCACTGCTTAGCGCTGGCTCCTTGCTCTCCTTGCTACAGTATACATCGGGTTAATTACCCGATGCATACTGCAGCCACATGTCACAGTGCAGGAGCCGGCACTGGCAGCAAGAGCGGAGGCTGGTAACCAGCGTAAACATCGGGTAACCAGGGAAAGGTCTTCCCTTGGTTACCCGATGTTTACGCTGGTTACAGCTTACCGCAGCTGCCAGTGCCGGCTCCTGATCGCTTCATTTCGTCGCTCTCTCGCTGTCACACACAGCGATGTGTGTGTCACAGCGGGAGAGTGACGACCAAAAAATGAAGCTGGACATTCAGCAACGACTGGCGACCTTGTGGGGCCCCGAGGTTCGGTGTCGGTGCAGCGGTGCATTACCTTCAGGGACTCCACGCGGCTGGATCTTGTCACAGGTAGGAAATCCTCTATTTTGATTGTCGTGACGCCACTCTCAGAATTGCGGTCAGTGGAGACCGCCACTGCAGGTTAGGGGTGCCTGGGGCTGATAGTAGGTGCAGTCAGTTGTAATAGCCTCCTGAGAGTGAGGCATGCCCCAGGGTCCCGTGTAGGTGTGTGGAACTACAAGTCGCAGAATGACTCACACGCACAAGCAGGATGTCTTTCAGGGGTTTTACTCACTGATCGTGGCAGGGTGAGTAACCCGGGCGTAGCTGGGATGAACCAGGCTGGAACCAGGTGTCCTTCAGGCTGACTGATGAGGGTGGCTACCAACTCGCCTTCCTTAGCCCGTTGTGTTTTGGGGTAACCCCTGCAAAAGCCCTATTTTGATTGTTGTGACGCCACTCTCAGAATTGCGGTCAGTGGAGACCGCCACTGCAGGTTAGGGGTGCCTGGGGCTGATAGTAGGTGCAGTCAGTTGTAATAGCCTCCTGAGAGTGAGGCATGCCCCAGGGTCCCGTGTAGGTGTGTGGAACTACAAGTCGCAGAATGACTCACACGCACAAGCAGGATGTCTTTCAGGGGTTTTACTCACTGATCGTGGCAGGGTGAGTAGCCCGGGCGTAGCTGGGATGAACCAGGCTGGAACCAGGTGTCCTTCAGGCTGACTGATGAGGGTGGCTACCAACTCGCCTTCCTTAGCCCGTTGTGTTTTGGGGTAACCCCTGCAAAAGCCCTATTTTGATTGTCGTGACGCCACTCTCAGAATTGCGGTCAGTGGAGACCGCCACTGCAGGTTAGGGGTGCCTGGGGCTGATAGTAGGTGCAGTCAGTTGTAATAGCCTCCTGAGAGTGAGGCATGCCCCAGGGTCCCGTGTAGGTGTGTGGAACTACAAGTCGCAGAATGACTCACACGCACAAGCAGGATGTCTTTCAGGGGTTTTACTCACTGATCGTGGCAGGGTGAGTAACCCGGGCGTAGCTGGGATGAACCAGGCTGGAACCAGGTGTCCTTCAGGCTGACTGATGAGGGTGGCTACCAACTCGCCTTCCTTAGCCCGTTGTGTTTTGGGGTAACCCCTGCTTGAAGCCCTGCTGGGGTCGCCCAGGGAAGTTGCTGGTGCCTCTCTCCCCTTCTTTTTGGCCCGTTTGCTTGTAGCCTGGACCAGGTCACTCCGGCTGCTTGCCTCCTGTGAGCTATGGGCCCTCACTTTGGCTACGTGGCTGCGGACTCTGTGGTGATGTCTTGGGGGTGTAAAGTGCCCCCTCATGCAGGTTTGGCAAAGGACAGGTGGATCTATCCCTGCACTGGGACCTGTTACCCGTTTGGGCCTGGTATCTCCCTGACAGTCTCCTTACTCTCCACTCCGTTGCTCTCTCTTTAGTCGTGGGTGGATTTCGGGCAGCACTCCCAGGTGACCGTTCTCCCCCGTCGGTAGTCACTGCGCGTACGTTGTCAGAATTGTGTAGAGCTACAGGGTCTGCTTCTGCCCTCCCTGAACTTCACCACTCAACTGTCTTCGGCTCACTCTTCCCTCCTCTCCTGTTCTTGCCTACGTCACCTAGCAACCAGGCTCTCTACCACACCCCTCGAGTGGAGATGGAGGCTTCGCCCCCTCCTGGGATCCCCAGGGGTCCTCTCAAAGGTAAATGTGTGAGACCTGATCACTATGCGCCTGTGTAGTCACACACCTCGGTCAGCCTTCTGGATTACCTGTTTTGTACTGTCCCCAGCATGGGTGCAGTACTCAGTGGTGCCTGACCAAGTCAGGGGCACCACAACCTCACAGCAGGGGCCAGGTCGTTGCTGGATGTCACACACAGCGACAGCGACGGGACGTCGCTGCAACGTCACAGAAAATGGTGACGTAGCAGCGACGTCGTTGTCGTCGTCGTTATGTGTGACACCAGCTTTAGCTTTTGAACAGAGCATGAATATTGGCTGAATACAATGAGTTATATGAACTGTCAAGTGGATTTACAGATAATGTAGATGCTCAGATAACAATGTGAACTAGAAATCTAATTTCATCTCATCTACAAGTATGACTGAGGATGCTAAATGCCTTTGATATATATTTTCATCAAGAAACTCAACAAAAGCCGGATTTTTGCTTAAAAAGTATGGGAAATCAAACAGTTATAAAGAAAAATAAAATCTCAACACCAAAGGTATGAAACTTAAAGGGTTATCCCTCTGTGGTGCTCTGTGCCTAGTCGCCACAAATAATATCACACAATTACATGTTTATTGCTATCTGTATGACATGTATCGTAAGCCTTAGTGATAATATGGTAATCTGTGCTGCTCACAACAAAACACACATTTGCTTACACTCCCTTAAGGTCCAGTCACACTAAGCAACTTACCAGCGATCCCAACAACGATAGGGATCGCTGGTAAGTTGCTAGGAGGTTGCTGGTGAGATGTCACACTGCGACGCTCCAGCGATCCCACCAGCAACCTGACCTGGCAGGAATCGCTGGAGCGTCGCTACACGAGTTGCTGGTGAGCTCACCAGCAACCAGTGACCAGCCCCGCAGAGCCACGTGGAAGATGCTGCGCTTGGTAACTAAGGTAAATATCGGGTAACCAATCCGATATTTACCTTGGTTACCAGCGCACGGAGCTACACGTGCAGAGAGCAGGGAGCAGCGCACACTGAGCGCTGGCTCCCTGCTCTCCTAGTTACAGCACACATCGGGTTAATTACCCGATGTGTGCTGCAGCTAAATGTGCACAGAGCAGGGAGCAGCGCACACCGGGTGCAGCTGCACAGGGTACATATATAGGGTATAGAGTACAGGGTGCAGCTGCACAGAGCAGGGAGCAGCGCACACCGCTTAGCGCTGGCTCCTTGCTTTCCTAGTTACAGCACACATCGGGATAATTAACCCGATGTGTCCTGCAGCTACATGTGCACAGAGCAGGAGCCGGCACTGACAGTGAGAGCGGCGGAGGCTGGTAACAAAGGTAAATATCGGGTAACCAAGGACAGGGCTTCTTGGTTACCCGATGTTTACTGTGGATACCAGCCTCCGCAGAAGCCGGCTCCTGCTGCCTGCACATTTAGTTGTTGCTCTGTCGCTGTCACACACAGCAATGTGTGCTTCACAGCGGGAGAGCAACAACTAAAAAATGGCCCAGGACATTCAGCAACAACTAACGACCTCACAGCAGGGGCCAGGTTGTTGCTGGATGTCACACACAGCGACATCACTAGCAACATCGCTGCTACGTCACAAAAGTTGTTCGTTAGCAGCGATGTTGCTAGCGATGTTGCTTAGTGTGACGGGGCCTTTACTGGGGTTATTCTCTTGAACTAAGACCAACGCTTGAGTGATGAGGCCTAGAAGGAACAAAGAGAGGAGCTTAGTTGTGAGGTACAGTAAATTGGAGTTGGCGGCAGTTAGTCGTCGTGTGAGGTGAAGTGAAGAGCGTACTGAGGAGAGGTCCTGTCTTAAGGTAATTTTTACAAACCTCTGGAGGGGCCAGCTACACTTGACAGAGTATCAGTCCCTAGGTCATCGGTGACTTCAAGGTTGGTGACAAAACTGAGAGACTACAGCCTTTTTTATAAGGAGCAGTGATATTTGCCTGAGAGCACAAAGACATGTGTGAGTCCGGAAACTTCTAGAAGTAGAAAGTTGTCCATCAGGATTCCAGTCACCTGCTCGCCAGTAAGAATTACAAATCCGGATTATTGTTGTCTTGGAAATCCCAGGATACCAAGATACCTATAACCAGGAAGGGAAATAGTAGCAGGAAGAGTACACTATCACCACACAGCAGAGAACCCAAACTTTCATCAGGGCAGAAATAACACCACCATCATTGTGAAGGCTGTAAAGAATGTTCTGGACTGTTGTGCAGAGCTTCAGTAAAAGGTGAAAGCTTCCTGTACTGTCTCTGTCTGATTTTTTCCCTGCTGTGCCATTCCTACCTCAACACATCCCCCAGGACCAAACCCTAGTTGGAGGGGCGAGAGGACAACCCTCTGGCAATGCGCATCACCACCTAACTCTGGCCACATCACCACTCAGATCCACCGCCATGACATCAGAAGCCTCCACGGTGGCACACCGCAATCGCAAAATTGTATGAGAAAGCAGCTGAAAAAACACTATCGAAAATTGAGCATGTCCAGTTTCCTCTGTCAAGTCCCTCTAGGTGTAGCTGGCTCAGAAATCACTTAAGAGGACAGCACATGCGCAGTTCCATGAATGAGCATTGACCTGCAGCAGAATGAGGGAGCATGCAACAATAAATGACAGGTTGCCAAAACTACACACGATCGACCTAATCTAATGGCACTAAAGAGGTTTGGTTCTAATGGCAAATGAAGTCTGAGATGGGGTCACCATCAAGGGCAGCTAGTACTAAACAATAAGCACTATAACCACTGCACATGCTCCCCAGCATTCTGGATCCTCCATGATGTCAGAGCTGTGTGAGCATTGGGAGTGTGTATGCAATGACTGCACATGCTCCCCAGCATTCTGAATACTCCACAAGCTGTCAGATCTGTGTAAGTGTACCGCCCCGGGGCTCCGGCCGGCTGCTGAGCCGCTCGGATCTGTGCTCGTCGGTGGGTGGCTCGAGCTCCTCCCGGACCCGCGGGTCACATTGCTCTAAAAGGGGTTTGGCGCAACGTGTAGGGATTTTGGTGGGGAGGTTCACGGCGTTGGCCGTGGCATTTAGCAATGTAAGTTCGTGACACCACCCATGGGTTGTGGTGAATATGGACACCACCGCTGCCGTGAACTAGGCTCCCGGGGATGATGTTATGCAGCTTGGTGTTGACCCCTCCATGGGCAGGAGGTTATGGTCCCGGGGCCCGGTGGTTGTGAGGTGCGGGCAAGATGGTGTGGTGCGGTGCACTGTTGTACTCACTATGATAGATACACCGGAGTCTCTGGTAAACCAAAAAAGATGGTGGTCGGTGCCCACAGTCAGCTGCGCTTTGCCCCTTTCTCAGGTTGGTGGTTCCCGCCTTTCACCTGCATCTCAATGGAGAACTTGACTGCCTATGCTTCAGCAACGGTAGTCTGCTCCCCGGCTTGATGCGTTTTGGGGAACCCGTTTGCCCGCAGGCGCTGGCCCGTGGGATCTCTCTGCCTGTGCGGTGTCTTCCTATCCCCCTCGGTGGGCTGTTGTCATCTTTTGGGTCTTGGGACGGGAAAGGACCTAAGGTCCAGACCTCAATTAGTGAATTCGACGTTGTCCAGTGGCTTCTGGATCTCGTGCTAGGTCTGAGTACCCCTCCTGGTGCTCCGGTTTCCAGTTGGCTTCCCGGTTCGGTTCCGGCAGGCCACTACCCTGTCCCAGTCCCTTACAGGTCCACCAGCCATATTCCCGGCTCCTGCAGGCGGCAACCACCATCTGCCTTCTTGCCATAGTACCAGGGCTATGACCCTGGCACCAGTCAGTGTTGTTGCTGCAGACCTGATGCCACAGGCCTGCTGCACTTGAACTTCACTCCACTCCACTGTACTTCAAACTCACTACTTCTGTTTGTTTCCTGTCTCAGGCCCTCTGGACTCCTCGGTGGGCGTGACCAACCACCTGGCTCCGCCCCCTGGTGTGACCATTGAACACTGAGAGAGGTGACAAGGGTTTTGTAGGTTGGCTGCTGTCACCTTATTAGGGGCTGGTGTTTGTGCAGGGGGTCTACCTGTGACTACCTGGCTAGTCCAGGGCGTCACATTAGTGTTGGGAGTGTGTTTGCAATCACTGCACATGCTCCCCAGCATTCTGGATCCTCCACGCACTGTCAGAGCTGTGTGAGCATCAAGGGATGTGTCTGCAATTACTGCACATGCTCCCCGGCATTCTGGATCCTCCACGCACTGTCAGAGCTGTGTAAGCATGAAGAGATGTGTCTGCAATCACTCCACACGCTCCCCAGCATTCTGGATCCTCCTAGCTCTGCCAGACTTGTGTGATCACGGGAAGAGTGTCTGCAATCGCTGCAGATGCTCCTCATTATCTGTATACTCCAAGCACTGTCAGAGCTGTGTAAGGGTATGTGCGCACGTTGCTTTTTACCTGCTTTTTACCTGCTTTTTTGCTGCTTTTTCTTCTGCGCTGTTTAATGCCAAAATGGATGTGTTCTTCTATTCAAGCAAAGTCTATGGGAATTTGGGATTCTTGTTCACACTATGTTGTTCAAAATGCTGCCTTTTTGTGGCAGAACTTTGGTCAAAAACTCAGCTTTGCAGTGCAAAACCCAAATGGCAAAAACAATTGACATGTTGCTTCTTTGAAAAGCTGAGTTTTTGACCAAAGTTCTGCCACAAAAAGGCAGCATTTTGAACAACATAGTGTGAACAAGAAACCCAAATTCCCATAGACTTTGCTTGAATAGAAGAACACATCCATTTTGGCATTAAACAGCGCAGAAGAAAAAGCAGAAAAAAAGCAGGTAAAAAGCAACGTGCGCACATACCCTAAGTGCGGGGAGTGTGTCTGCAATCACTGCACATGCTCCCAATTAATTTATGTTTTTTTTATTTACCAATTTACCATGTTCACTATATTGTAAAACTGACCTGGCATTATGATTCCCCAGGTCAATACGAGTTTGCAGATACTAAAAGTGTATAGTTGTACTTTTATCTAAGTGGTGAAAAAAAAAAAATCAGAATTTGTCAAAAAAAAAGAAATGTGCTTTTGTCACCATATTCCGAGACCCATAGCGTTCTTATTTTTTGGATCTTGGGGCTGTGTAGTGGCTTATTTTTTCGTGTCTTGAGTTGTCTTGAGCTGACGTTTTTATTTATACCATTTTGGTTAGATGCAATGTTTAGGCTACCAAAAAAAATGTAATTCTGGTGTTTTGATTTTACCAAATCAGGTTAACTGATTTCATATTTTGATTTGGCATTTCTGAGCAGGGCAATATCAAATATGTGTGTTTTTTCTTTTATTGTTTTATTTTCAATGGGGTGATTTGAGCTTTTATTTTTTTCATAATTTTAAAAACTTTTTTTTCAGGTTGCATTGATTTTACTAGTCCCCTTAGGAACTTGAAGCCTTCACTATCCAATCGCTTCTCTGAACAGCAGAAATGCTGTTCTCCTGTGAATGTCGGTGCTCTGAACACGAATAGTTGCTATTCGCCCTTGATTACTAATGAGTCAAAATTTTAAATATTTCACTGAAACAGAAGGCAGTTTGTTTGTCAAAGGGCTGGAGAAAGGTACATTGAGTTTCTGCAGGCAACAGTGAAGCATGATTTAGTTTCCTTTGCAAGTTTGGGGCGGCATTTCAGCAAATTGAGCTGGGGACTTGGTCAGAATTAATGTTACTAATGCTGAGAGATACAGGCAGAATCTTATCCATCATGTTACACCATCAGTGTGTCACTTAATTGGCTACAAATTTATTGTGCAGAAGGACAGTAATCCCAAATGCCAGGGCGTAACTACCGCGGTCGCAGAGGTCGCCATTGCGACCAGGCCTGGCAGCTTAGGGGCCCGCTCTGCAGACCACGCGGCCGCTGTATGTATAAGTGCCGCTGCCGTTGACACAGGGCCCCCCTGCCTGGTGTCATCGTCGGCGGCACCGGGCCACCTCCCCCGTCATAGCGCACAGCAATGATGAAGCATAGAGCAGCGCTCCATGCTACGTCATTCTCCCCCTTTGCGCGGTGATGTCACTCCTGTGCGACCGCTGTGCAGAGAGCACAGAGTGCAGGACGGGAGCACAGTGACCAGAGCAGCAGGGGAATGGAGGACAGAGGTCAGGACGGAGCAGTGGTGAAACGAACTTGGTGAGCAATTTTTTTTTTTTTTAATCAGTGAGTGCACGGTGGCCAGAGGCCTGGGGGTGGCTGCGCTATACACAGGGAGGCCTGGGGGAGGCTGCGCCATACACAGGGAGGCCTAGGGGAGGCTGCGCTATACACAGGGAAGCCTGGGGGAGGCTGCGCTATACACAGGGAAGCCTGGGGGAGGCTGCGCTATACACAGGGAAGCCTGGGGGAGGCTGCATTATACACAGGGAGGCCTAAGGGAGGCTGCACAATATACAGGGAGACCTGGGGGAGGCTGCACTACACACAGGGAGGCCTGGGGGAGGCTGCATTATACACAGGGAGGTCTGGAGGAGGCTGCATTATACACAGGGAGGCCTGGGGGAGGCTGCATTATACACAGGGAGGCAGGGGGGAGGCTGCATTATACACAGGGAGGTCTGGGGGAGGCTGCATTATACACATGGAGGCCTGGGGGAAGCTGCATTATACACAGGGTGGCCTGGGGAGGCTGCATTATACACAGGGAGGCCTGGAGGAGGCTGCATTATACACAGGGAGGCCTGGGGGAGGCTGCATTATACACATGGAGGCCTGGGGGAGGCTGCATTATACACAGGGAGCCTGGGGGAGGCTGCGCTATACACAGGAAGGCCTGGACGAAGCTGCGCTATACACAGGGAGGCCTGGGGAGGCTGCATTATACACAGGGAGGCCTGAGGGAGGCTGCATTATACACAGGGAGGCCTGGGGGAGGCTGCGCTATACACAGGGAGGCCTGGAGGAGGCTGCGCTATACACAGGGAGGCCTGGGGGATGCTGTGCTATACACAGGGAGGCCTGGGGGAGGTTGTGCTATACACACGGAGACTGCGCTATACACAAGGAGGCCTGGGGGAGGCTGCGCTATACACAGGGAGGCCTGGGGGAGGCTGCATTATACACAGGGAGGCCTGCGTTGGCTGCATTATACAAAATGAAGGACACCTTATACATGGACTATAGAGGTGCATTTACATGGAGGAATATAGGGCTGCATAATACAATATAAAGGTTTATGGCACTGCATTATAATACATAAAGGACTATGGGGGCTACCTTATAATATATGGAGGATTATAGAGGCTACTTTATACATGGACTATGGGGGTGCATTATAAAACATTGAGGACTATGTGGTGTAGTATAATATATTGAGGACTATGTGATGAATTATAATACATAGAGAACTATGATAAATGCATTATAATATATAGAGGACTATGGAGGTGCATTCTAATATATGAAGGGTTATGTGGGACCCTTTATACTATATGGAAGGCTATGTGGGGGCCATTATAGTATTTGGGAAAACTATATACAAGGGGGGACAAAGATACAAGCAGGGGATGGGAATGTTTTGTGCTGAGGGAAAAGGCTCTTTCCCTCAGCATCCAGCTTTCCCATGCTCTGCTATAATCTTCTCCCAGCATCCAGCTTTCCCATGCTCTGACATGGGAAAGCTGGGTGCTGAGGGAAAGATGTATAGCAGAGCATGGGAAAGCTGGGTGCCGATGACAAGATACATATCAGAACATAGGAAAAAGGGGTGCTGATATAGGGATTTCAGATCATGGGAAATCTGGGTGCTGTGGGTAAAAGCCAAGTGTCAGTGTCATTATCCCGTACCTCGAGTGTCAGTGTCATCCTGTACCCCAAGTGTCGGTGTACGTGGAGGGGGGGGGGCCCAGGTCCGAACTTTGAACCGGGGCCCATCAATCTCTAGTTACGCCACTGCCAAATGCCAATGTTATGAAGAACTATCTTCAGGGCAGAATATTTTTGGTTTGTCCTGCATGATATTTGGAAGAACCTACCTATTGAGTTCTTTCAAAAATTTTGTGCCATTGTATCTAAAAGAAAGTATGCTTAATGCTGTTTAGAAGGCAAAGGATTGAAAAAACAAATATTAATTTGATTTAGATTTATTGTTTATTTATTCACTTTGCATTTTGTTAATTGATAAAATAAACTATTAACACTTTTATTTCTGAAAGCGTTCTTACTTTGCAGCAATTGTTCCACACTTGCTGAAAATTTTACATAAAGTATAGTCCCATGGATTTTTCAAGAAGATCAGTTCACCTGCTAGTTTGGACTAGTGTCCCTACTCCATCTCAAGGGTAGACTTAAGTAGGCTTTACACGCTACAAGATCGCTACGGCGATCTCGTTGGGGTCACGGATTTTGTGACGCACATCCGGCTGGTGTAGCGATCTCGTTGTGTGTGACTCCTAGGAGCGATTTTGGATCGTTGCAAAAACGTCCAAAATCGCTCCTCGTTGACATGGGGGTCCATTCTCAAATATCACTGCTGTCGCGTGGGCAAAGTTGATCCTCGTCCCTGCGTCAGCACACATCGCTACGTGTGACGCCGCAGGAACGAGGAACCTCTCCTTACCTGCCACACGCCAGCAATGAGGAATGAAGGAGGTGGGCGGGTTGTTTGTCCCGCTCATCTCCACCCCTCCGCTTTGATTGGCCAGCCGCTTAGTGACATCGCGGTGACATCGCTGTGATGCCGACCAGGTAAGTGCGTGTGACGTTGCCGTAGCGATAATGTTCGCTGCGGCAATGATCACCAATTATTGGCATAACGATAGGGGCGGGGGCTATCACTCTTGCCATCGCTAGCATCGGCTAGCGATGTCGCAGAGTGTAAAGCCCGCTTTAGGCTACATTTATTGATAAGGGGGGCATAATTTAGGCTGATGCAATCCAAGTTATGCATCCACGTCTTAAGGCTGAGACCGCACTTTGCGTTCACCTACTTGCATTTCTAAACGCACGTTTTTGGCTTAATTGATTTGACCAAAGTTGCCTTTTTCAGAACTTTAGCGCTGAAAACGCATGCGTATTTACCGCTTTTTGATGCATTTTCAGCGCTTTTTGCATGCTTTTTCACCTGTGTTATGACAGATGCGTTTTGAACATCAAGACACTGCTAAATAAAGTTTAATCAGTCATACAGAATGAAAAAGGAGAAAAAAAAAGAAAATCTATATTAATGGAAAAAATAATGAAAATAGATATATTTCTTAAAAATATAGCGGTAATATACATTTTATATTTTGCATATTTTTTCTCAAATTTAATTGTCGCATTATGTGTGTGTGTAAAGGGATATATGAAATCATTATTTTGAAGTCCAAAAAGCATGCGTTTTGGTAGTCAAAAATGCATGTTTTCTGCACTGAAAATGTAGGTAAAACGCAGGAACTTGAAGGAATCTTGGTTTTTGCCATTTCTCATTGACTTCAATGTTAGCAAAACGCACCTAAAATGGCAAAAACAATTTACATGCTGCTTCTTTGAACGCATGGTTTTTGCCACAAAATATGCAAATTAAACGCAGCGTTTAGAAACGCAAAGTGCGGTCTGCAAATCACCATTTTCCATTGACTTTGCTGGAAAATCAAAATGTATGCCTTTTGGTATGAAAAAGGTGCTTCTCAAAACGGACCTAAAAAGCACCTGAAACGCAGGTGGAAACGCAAAGTGCAGTCTCAGCCTTAAGGCCCAGTCACACTAAACAACTTACCAGCAATCCCAACAGCGATACAACCTGATAGGGATCGCTGGTAAGTTGCTAGGAGGTCACTGGTGAAATGTCACACTAAGAGACGCTCCAGCGATCCCACCAGCAACCTGACCTGGCAGGGATCGCTGGAGCGTCGCTACACGTGGAAGCATGCTGCGCTTGGTAACTAAGGTAAATATCGGGTAACCAACCCGATATTTACCTTGGTTACCAGCGCACACCGCTTAGCGCTGGCTCCCTGCACACCTAGCCACAGTACACATCGGGTTAATTACCCGATGTGTACTCTGCTACGTGTGCAGGCAGCAGGGAGCACTGACAGCTGAGAGCGGCGGACGCTGGTAACGAAGGTAAATATCGGGTAACCAAGGTAAGGGCTTCTTCGTTACCCGATGTTTACCGTGGTTACCAGCGTCCACAGAAGCCAGCTCCTGCTGCCTGCACATTTAGTTGTTGCTCTGTCGCTGTCACACACAGCGATGTGTGCTTCACAGCGGCAGAGCAACAACTAAAAAATGGTCCAGAACATTCAGCAACAACCAGCGACCTCACAGCAGGGGCCAGGTTGTTGCTGGATGTCACACTAAGCAACATCGCTAGCAAGTTGTGCCTCAGCAGCAATGTTGCTAGCAATGTTGCTTAGTGTGACGACAGGGCTGCCACTAGGAATTTCAGGGCCCCATACTGGCAAAAGTTCGGGGCCCCCTTGAGGCTCCGCCCCAGCTCCACCTCCGCCCCACAAATCTTCCACAGTCCCATTGCCACTCTTGGAAAACTTCACTTATGCACTACAGCCTCACCAATCACACATTAACCCTGTACACTGAACACCGTATCACACACGCAGCCATCAGATTTTTTTTTAAGCCTGCCTCCACGACAAGGCAGACTCTTTTGGCCGGGCCCTACTTTACTCTAACGTTTTTTTTTCTTTTTAAATCTAACTTCTTTGGTATATATTTATTTTTGGTTTATCTATTTTTTTCTTTAAGGGAATGTGTCACATACAGTTTTTAAACTAATTGAAACCAAATTGTAATAATGCTGACTTGTGGATTTAGACCTAAGTAACAACCTCTTCAAAGGGAATCTGTCACCAGGTTTTTAAAACCTAATCTGAGCGCAACATAACATAGGGGAAGAGATCCTGATTGCAGCAATTGTCACTTATTGGGCTGCTTAGTGTAGTTTTGATAACATCACTGGTTAATCAGCTGGAGATTATCATTACAGGGCTGCTTGTCATGCTGCAGGTAGTCTAGCATATTCATGAGCTCTGTATAACTGCTAGATCTGCAGCAGAGAAAACATGGATTTTATCACAATGAAAGCAAACAGCCCAGTAAGTGACACACCACTGGAATCAGGATATCTGTTTCTACTTTATGTTGCTCTCAGATGGGGGAGCAAAAACCTGCTGACAGATTCCCTTTAAGGCTCTTTCAGTAGATAGATAGATAGATAGATAGATAGAATCATAGATAGATGGCTAGATAGATAGATATATAGATGGATATGTGGCACCCCTGAGGCTTCAGTTACCACAGGGTACTGCACCTCACTTAAGGTGCAGTACTCATCCTGGATCCAGAGGAGGTCGGTACCAGTTCCACAACACAAACTCATATACACAACCTGGATGCCCTCCCCATTGGGGACCAGGCTAGGGTTGGGTCTTAAGCTAGTCACCAAACATGGGTGGTGCCCACCCACTAGTGACAGGGAATCGGGGGAGGAGCAGCCACCAGGGGGAGTTAGGAGCTTACACAACAGTTACAGTGTTCTCCAGCAGGAGAGAACAGGAGAGGGACCAGTGCGGTTCAGGGTGCAGAGCCTTAGGGTGGAACGGACTTCGCCTTGTATCACCAGAATCTGCAGGACAGGGGGATTGCAAGTCCCTCTGACCACCACGAGATCCCGGAGCACAGTGCCACATAGGGTCCGGAGTCGTGATTACAGTCAAGCCCCACAGCGGCCCCGCGGCCCCTACACACGGGACAGGAGCTAACACTACACGAACCGGGATCCCCAAGCAGCATCAGGTTCGGGGATCCATCTGTAAAGGCGCAAGAAGGAAGGGCCCATTGACCACCGTACCGGTTCTAACCTCCAACGGATCCGGGATCAGCTGGGGCCCATCACGGCTGGAACCACAGCAGCTGATTCAGCCTTTTGATTGCCGTCGCCTCGCGCTTTGGCACCAACTGCCACTACTCTCCTCATCATCCTCCCCGGGGCCCCGCTCCACCTGTGGGGAGCAGAAATATCGTGGCTGCAACACCATTTGCCCCAGAGGACAGTGACAGCAGCGGCGGCTAATCCCTAGCCACGTACCACAGGTGGCGTCACAAGACTATCATCCTCATCATTCCCCACCATCATCCAAATCCCCTTTTATTGTACACCTCGGGGCCACGAAGCCGGGCAGGGCCACCTGTGACACCCCCCTGATCCGACATCACTGGCCCGGCGACGAGGGACAGAGGGACAGAGGGACCGATAGACAGAGGGAGGGATAGACAGAGGGATGGATAGACAGTGGGGGGTCTCACAGCAGGTTGGGGGGTGTCACAGCAGGTGGGGGGGTCTCACAGCAGGTGGGGGGGTCTCACAGCAGGTGGGGGGGTCCCACAGCAGGTGTGGGGTCTCACAGCAGGTGGGGGGTCTCACAGCAGGTGGGGGGTCTCACAGCAGGTGGGGGGGTCTCACAGTAGGTGGGGGTGTCTCACAGCAGGTGGGGGTCTCATAGCAGGTGGGGAGGTCTCACAGCAGGTGGGGGGTCACAGCAGGTGGGGGGGTCACAGCAGGTGGGGTGGGGTCACAGCAGGTGGGGAGATCACAGCAGGTGGGGAGATCACAGCAGGTGGGGAGATCACAGCAGATGAAGGAAGATGAGAGGTGGGAGAGAGTCAGCAGATGAGGGAGGGGTGTCAGCAGATGAGGGAGAGGGGTCAGCAGATGAGGGAGGGGGTGTGGCAGATGAGGGAGGGGGTGTGGCAGATGAAGGAGACGCAGCAGATGGGTTCAGTGCAGCTGGATCAGGAGCAGTGACTGCTGCAGCCGGCAGCTGAAGGGTGGGGGCTGGGGCAATGGCAGTGGCAGAAATGAGACAGTGTCTTTAAACTTACAGATCGCTCCCCTCACCTTCCACAGACGCTGGAGTGAAGCTGAGGGGAGTGGTCACCGGCCCCAGATCCACAGTGATTGGAGAGATCGGTCAAAAGGCCGATCTCTCCAATCAGAGCAGGGGGCGGGTGAAACTGAGGTCACCCAGCTCCAGCCAATTATCGGTGCTAGAGCTGCACTGATCAGGGCTGGATTTTAATGTTTCAGACATTTTCAATGGCTGAAACATTACAGTGGCTGTGATTGGCTGAGCGGCGTTCGTCAGCCAATCACAGCCTCCTTGGGTCCGGGGAGGAGACACCACCCCTCATGAGGTCAGGCAGAGGGCCCCTCCTCCCCGAATCTAAGATATTTGCAGCGATCGCAGCCACTGGGGCCACGATCTCGCCATGACGTACTGGGTACGTCATGGGTCCTTAAGTACCAGAGAGCTATGACCCAGTACGTTTTCAGGCTCTAAGGGCCCGCTCCCACTTGGGGCCCCTGTGAGACTGCAGGTGCTGTCAGTGCAACATCCCCACCCCCTGCCCAAGTGCCCATGAGGCGCGGTGAGCAGAGAAATGAAAGGGGAGGGGCCCGGGCTGTCAGCGTGTCCGGGCCCCCCCTCCTGCCTGCTGCTCACCGGGCCCGCTACATGAGTTCCACTAGTAATGCCCTAATGGCGGCCCTGTGTGACGGTACCTTTAAACTATCTGCATTCCAAATCATGAGTCATTTGTCAGGCATGCATGCTATGCTATTCATCCACACAGACCAGTGATGTTCACAGATCTGGGTAGAAATATATGACAGACTTTATTACGGAAGTTGAGATACATTTAAAGAAATCAGTTGGCTATGAGCCAATAATACGTAAAACTTCTCCTTTTGGTTAAACGGCAAAAAGAGCTTTTTTGGAGAGATATCTATGTATACTTGTTTCATCATTTTAAATTACGCTAATTCAGTATGAATCACTTGACTTCACATGACCAGAAAGTCCCGTATCTGAGTACAGCTCAAACACCATTTTGAGTCTTGTTTTTGGATATCTTCATATGGTCAGTATTCAGAATTATAACAGTCCATAACCATGTCCATAACATTATAATTTATTTCTTAGCCAACCTCAAGAGTGCAATATTTTTCAGAGCCACTTGTAATACACACAGTGGTTGCATGTGAATGTAATTGCACATTTTAAATAACTGTTCATCTTCACCCATATTACTGCAGGTGAGATGAGCCCTGTCTGCACATGAATACACAAGAGTTAATTCGAGTTCATTAGTGAATAGACCCTTGTCTGCTTGGTCTAATCAGTGTCCAGTCTCATAACTGACAAGAATAGACTTGCCAGTACATGCACACACTGGTAATATCCTGATAACACCTTGCTAATTGTATTTTATGCTTGATAAGGTAGAATTAAAGCTTTAACACACATCAGCATTAAGGGAGCAGGTCCCAAGTGGCCACCACATCCTAATCATCGTCAGTGTGTGATGGACTCCACACACAGGTAGGCGAAGCATGAAATTAAACCCCGGCATACATATCAGCTAACTTAACCCTTTTTTAACAAAAGGGTATGTGGTAGGTCCAGTGGTCTGCCAGTGGCACAGTAGGGCTAATTTATTTTTTAGCTTTGACTTTTATTTAACTCTAGTTGCTAATAAGTAATTTATTGTAACCTATTGATAAGTAAGCAATTATTCATATTGATAAGTGTCTGAAAAAATATATAATATTGCTTGTGCATACTGAACTCATTGTGCCATTCCATAAGGAAAATGAACACTTTGACTGTTTTAAGGTGGCATCCTTCATTGATTGCACTAGGCAGCCTATATGTGTGACACCCTGGCAAAACCAGGTAGTCACAAATAGGCCACTGTATAACACCTTCCCTCATCAGGAAACACACAGCCAACCAGTAAACCCTAATCACCGCCCCTTAGGGACAGTCAGACACACCAGTGGGCGTGACCAGGCGGTTGGGACATGCCCACCCAGGGGTCTAGACAGCCCAGGGCGGGAAAACAAGCAGAAAGTGTTTAGAGTTCAGTTTGGAGAGGAGTGTGGGCTGGAGCTAGGGGTAGCTCCAGCAGTCAAGCCCAAGTTGAGCGGTGCCAGGGTAGGAGCCCTGGTGCCTTGGCTAGGAGGCAGACGGTGGTCTCCGTCAACAGAAGACGGGAAGACGGCTCAGTGGAACTGAGGTGGACTGGGCCAGGGTTGTAGCCCACCGGTACCGACACGGGGAACCGACCCGGAAACCGTGCACAAAGGGGGGTACTCGGACCCTGAAGCCAGGACCAGAAACAAGTGGAACTGGTTAATTAACCGATTGAGGCCAGGACTAGAGGTCCTGTCCCACCCAAAGTCCCTCATAGAAGACAACAGCCCACGGATTAGGGATAAGAGGTCGGAATAGTTGTTATCTGGGAGCCAGTATCGAGAAGTGCAGCGGTCGGGATCCCATCCAGGGTGATGGAAACGATGTGTCATCCCCCTACATACCGCTCCCTCCAGTCTGCTGGGCCTTAGGAGTTTATTCCTGGGGATTGGCCCTTGGCCCCAGGGGTCGCCCGTTTAAAGGACAGCTCTTAGCGTAGGGGCCGGTTTTATTACATTTGTAACAAACAGGTGGTCCATACCGGTCATTGCTCCGTCCCTTGTATGCCGAGGTCCACCTCCTCATCCAGGGGACGTCCTCTGGACAGTCATCCAGTTGGATCTCTCTCGATGGGATAGCCTTCAACTTGAGCTGCATTGCTTCCAGAATCCTTGCAACGTCATTACTCAATGCTGGACTTGGGCAGACAAATCACTTGTTCCCCTCCCGGACATTGTTAAAGGAGCGGGCTCTGGCAGTGCCAAGGCAGGGGGCTTTACTTGCATCGGGGACGTCCCAGCTTGCCAAAATGGAAGTGGAGAGTCAGGGGCTTCTGGGGGCTGCAGGGCCTTGATTGCCCGTTCTTTCAAAGTACAAAAGTCCATAGCGGGATGTTCGAGTGCCCACAGCCAGAGCTGCTTGCTACTTGCGTCCCTAAACCTCGCAGGAACTACTCAACCAGCATCTTGTTCCCCTATGGCTCTCCAATATCATTGATCAGTCTTAGGGTCTGCAGCGCCGCTTGTAGCTTTAAGGCGTTATCCCTAATGCTATCTTGGGGCCGTTGTTTGCAGCTGTAGAACCGCATCCTCAGCTCCGCTTCGCTACGGGTCTCAAAGGCAGCTCCCAGTCTTCTGAAGATGGCGGGCACTGAGATACGATCTGCCTTAGTCCAGGTCTCCACTTCTAATTCAGCAGTGTCGGTTAGCTGCCCGAGCACTACAGACGCCCGCTGCCGTCCGTTTAAGGCATACATATCAAGCACATTACATATTTTCCTTTTTAATCCCTGCAGCGCGTCTGGTCGGCCATCATACTGTGGGATCCAGGCGGCGCCCAGCACAAAAGGCAAGGTTATCGGCATTATAGGAACAACCACCTTGGGTCCCGATGCCGCCGCTCCTACGGCCGGAGCGGCGTCTGCCACACCAGCATTACCCTGGTCAGGTGGAGGTAGAGCCGCCACACTTCCATCGTCTGGCGCCGACATCTTCGTGCGCCCCCTTGGTTTTTGCTTTGCACTCCTTCGCATGCTGTGGCCCTCTGGGAACTTCCAGTTCCAGCCTCACACTCAGGACAAAGGACGGGGCTTCTGCTTTGCGCGCTTTCACGGGCAAGATGGCGTTTTGGCGTGAAAAGATGGCGGAAGATGGCAAAATTGGCGGGAAAAGGGATTTTAACTTGCGGTTTTCGGTTCTAAGGTGCACATCTCCCAGGTAAGTGGGTCCTGCTCGAATCCTGTTTGTGACGCCAAAGTTTCCAGGGTGTGCCGCCCCCGCATCAGCAGCCTGCCGCCTGCTCGGATCCGGATCCGCAGTGGCTCGAGGGGTCTCCGGACCCGAGGGTCGGGGTTGCGCGCCCACTCGGTATAAAAAGGGGGGAATTATTTACAGGGGAATTATATGGACAGTTTGTGACACCACCCCTGGTGCATGGTATGGTGTAGTACTACCGCTGCAATGGGGAGTACCGGTGGCGATGGTGTGGGCAGCCAGATGTTTAACTCCTCCATGGGTAGGGGGAATGCCCCGGGACTCGGTGTTGGTAACAGGGAGGTGCTGTTGGGACGGTAAGGGATCACTTTAGTACTCACTCAGTCCAATAACGCTGACACCGACAACCGTGGTAAACCAAAGTTCTTAGTACCGCTGCAGCAGGGAGGGAGCATGCCTGGATCCCGTGCCCGTTGGTGTTGCTTGTTAGCCTGTGGCCCTTTCCGTGGCACCTCACTTCGAACTGGTCCCTCTAGCATAGAACTATTGGGTCCCGCTCACCAGTATGGCTAACTGGGTGAGCTTGCTCTCAGGGTTCACGCTTGGGATTTTCTGGACTATGTAGTGGGAATGTCCTATCCCCCTTGTTGCGCTACTACCCCGATTTTGGAGCGGGTGGAGAACGGATCTTCATCGGGTAAATTACCAGGACGCCTGAAGCTCCTTGCTGATCTAGGGTCCACGTACCCCGTCGTGCCCTGGCCCCTGCCCAGTGATGGCACAAGGCCGCCGGCTGTCCTCCTCGACAGTCCGTGCCTCTTGTCACGATCCCCTGTGACCGGGGTCCAGCTCCTACCAGGCCCAGACCAATGTCTGCCACCTAGTAAACCAAGGAGCCCAGCTCCTGTCCTCCTCTCACTTCCACATCCAACACTACACTCTCCTTTACTAACACTCCTGACCTCCCCTTACCAACCTACCAAGTGGGCGACCCTATCCCCTTAAGGTCAGCCACTGGTGTGTCTGGTGGGTGTGGTGCAGAGTGTTCCTAGGATTTTGATTAGCTTGCTCTTGACAACACCAAAGGTCAGGGACCCGTAACCAAGACTGTGCAGAAGGGCAGATTGCACAATACTCTGTGACGACCTGATAGGCCAGGGCGTCACATTATTTCTAAATATTTAATTTGTCCAATTACTTTTGAGCCCCTGAAATGAAGGGATTGGGTTTAAACAATGCTTTAGTTCCTCATATTTTTATACAATCATTTTGTTCAACTCCCTGAAATAAAGCTGAAAGTCTGAACTTCAGCTGCATCTGAATTGTTTTGTTTAAAATCCATTGTGGTAAAGTACAGAACAAAAATGTGAAAAATGTTGTCTCTGTCCAAATATATATGGACCTATTTGTAAGTCCTGATGACGTGATATCATCTGTCAATCACAGTAATGACAGTAGTCAAAATGACTACGGATATACTGTGTATGACAGGCAATCCCCGTATGTTTATTGGCTGTACAACAGCAGCAAAACATGCAGGGTGGGGACCTGAGCATGGATCGAGCTCCTGCGATACTCGATCAAGTAACAAGCGTACCTGAGCACACCGATGCTCAATTGAGTATCAGGCAGTGGTGAGCATACTCGCTCATCGCTAAAGGCTGCTGTAAAAGTGATGAGCCAAACAAGTCCCGGTGTTATATTTTGAAAAAAGAGTCATGGATAGAAGAAATCATCATTGCAGTCTGGGTCAAATGAACAAGAAAATAGAAAATGCACTATTATGAACAGAGAGACCATCGCTAGTGTATCACTGGATTTACAGTATCTGTATTTTATGTACATATAAGGTCTGTCGGTATACGATTGACAAATACCCCTTTATTGTGGTAATATCAGTATTAATACAAAGATTTGTGTTATTTATCCCAGTATGGCAGTATTAGTAGCAGTCATAGTGTGATTATACCATTAATGCCTTGTTTAGTAACTGTCTGATGTATTATACGTTCACTACCTGTATTCAGAGAAATATCTGTGTGTTATCTGTGTTGTTACTAGAGATGAGCCACCCCCCTAGAGTTCGAGTTCGGTGCCCCGTTCGACGAGCCGTTCGACGAACCTCTCGAACCCCATTGAAAATAATTGGAGGCAATCACAAACACCTAAAAACACCTTGAAAACACCCTCAAAGTTGTCCAAAAGGTGCGAAAAAACTCCCAAGACAACACAAACACATGAAAAAGTGACAAGGACAAATACCCATGCGAAAACTAAACAGCTGGACGAGCAAAGACAGGAGGAGACACAGATATAGGCATGGCATGCCCTTCTAAAGTCATGTAAAACACAGCAAGGGGACACCAAGCAGACTCTCCCTTTTTTCCAAAAATTGGGCCCCACAGACACCCCTTCAGTGGCAGCACTTGTGCCCCAGTTGCAAACTGTATGTGTTGATTAGCATCTAGCACATTCCAAAATACACCAGCCTTAACTGTCCCCAGTAAAGTCCTTGCAGATCCATGACTTGTTCATTTTGATGAACGTTAGTCTGTCCACATTGTCACTGGACAGACGCGTGCGCTTATCTGTCAGCACACAACCAGCAGCACTGAAGACACGTTCAGAGACAACGCTGGCAGCTGGACACGACAATATCTCCAAGGCGTAAGTGCCGAGCTCAGGCCATTTTTCAAGATTTGAAGCCCAAAATGAGCAAGGCTCCAGTTGCAAAGTCATGGCATCGATGTTCATTTGGAGATACTCCTGTATCATCCTCTGCAGCCATTGACTATGTGTCAGACTTTTTGTCTCTGTTGGCCTTGCAAAGGATGGTCTAAAAAAATTATGAAACGATTCAATAATATTGCTGTTACCAGCACCAGATACGGTGCTACTGGTACTGTTAGACTGTTGATGACAAGACCGTCCCATGTTTGTCAACTTACAACTGGAAGATTCACTCCGTGCACCACTGGGGTTTCGGTGGAAAAGCCGAGCTAAGATTGAGTAACAGCTTCTGCTGATACTCCTGCATACGTACGTCCCTTTCTATGGCTGGAATTATTTCACAAAATTTGGACTTGCACCGGGGATCTAATAGTGTGGCAACCGAGTAGTCCTCATCAATTCTAATTTGACAATCCGAGGGTCATGTTGTAGGTAGTGCAGCAAGAAGGCGCTCATGTGTCTTGCGCATCCATGCGGACCAAGTCTTTCCTGTGTTTGTGGCATAGAAGTGCTAACCGTTCTTTCTTCCTCTGACATCTCCCCCCAACCTCTTTCAACTGACATGTGACCAAGGTCTCCCTCATCTGCTGAGTCTTCCATGTCCATGGACAGTTCGTCCTCCATTTCTTCATGTTCTCCTGCACCTTCCTCAACATTTTGCCTGCTACCATGCGCCCTTGTGAATCCCTCTCCCCCACCGTCCCATGCCTGCCGCCTTGGTGATGATGAACGTCTGGACCTTGGTGATAATGTTATCCCTTACGCATATGAATCCTCATGTACTTCCTCCTCTTCCTGTTGAACCACCTGCTGACTAGTGTTTAGCGTGTGCTCCAGCATGAAAATGACTGGAATTGTCATGCTGATAATGGCATTGTCAGCGCTAAACATATTCGTCGCCATGTCGAAACTGTACACAAGGGTGCATAGGTCCTTGATCTGAGACCACTCCATCAGGGCGATCTGCCCCACCTCTGCATCTCTTTGGCCCAGGCTATACGTCATGACTTATTGCACCAGTGCTCGGCGGTGCTGCAACAGTCGCTGTAACATGTGGAGAGTCGAATTCCAGCGTGTCGGCACATCGCATTTCAGGTGATGAACCGGCAGGCCAAAAGACTTCTAGAGCGATGCAAGTCACTCAGCTGTGGCGCTTGAGCGATGGAAGTAAGCAGACAGTTTTCGTGCCCTGTGCAGAAGGACATCTAGGCCGGGATAGTGTGTTAAAAATTGCTGGACAACAAGGTTCATCACATGAGCCATACAAGGCACGTGTGTCACCTTGCCCAGGCGAAGGGCCACACCCAGGTTTGCAGCATTGTCGCACACGGCCTTACCTGGCTTCAGGTTGAGTGGAGACAACCATTTATGAAACTCGGACAGCAGAACTGCCCACAACTCAGCCGCTGTGTGACTCTTATTTCCAAGACATTTCAAGCTAAAGACCGCCTGATGCCATTGCGCTCTGCTGCCAGCATAGTAAGGAGGTGTGCATGATTCCTTGTGCGCAGTTACAACGCTGGTGGCCTGACCAGGCAGGCTTGGGGCGGAGGTGGAGGACCCAGACAAGGTTGAGGAGGCAGAAGCGTTGGAGGAACTTATACATACAGAGGATTGACGCACAAGTCGTGGGGATGGCAAGACTTGTTCAGCAGACCCTTCTCCATCTATCACCATAGTTACCCAGTGCCCAGTCAGCGACATGTAACGTCCCTGTCCATGCTTACTGGTCCAAGTATCGGTGGTGAAATGCACCCGGTCACACACAGAGTTTCTCAAGGAAGCGGTGATGTTGTGTGTGACATGCGGGTGTAGCGCAGGCATACCTTTCTTGGAGAAGTAGTGGCGACTGGGCATCTGGTACTGGGGCACTGCGACGGACATAAGGTCTCAAAAATCCTCTGTGTCCACCAGGTGAAAAGGAAGCATTTCGGTAGCCAAGAGCTTACAGAGGGAAAAAGTCAACCTCTTAGCTTTGTCATGGGTCGGAGAAAATGTCCTTTTATTTGTTCACATCTGAGGGACAGAGATCTGGCTGCTGTGTGTAGACGGTTCGCGCTTAGGGGAAAAAAAAAAATGGCGAACGTCATTATCCCAGCAGCACTGATCTAAACGCGCTGCCCCTGCACACTATACGCTGAAATTAGATAATAGTGTGAATCACAGAGTGACTCACACTATTACAGTGAAAAGCCAGCTAGTAACTAGCTAGGCTTTTTGCTGATCGAACCGTTCTCGAACGTAACTCGAGCTATCGAGCTTTTAGCATAAAGTTTGCGTTCGCGTTCGATCTCGAGCCCCCCCAAAATCACTCGAACATGAAATTGGCGAACCTCGAACATCGCTCAACTCTAAATATTACATGGAACTGCAGGTGACATCTTTATTTTATAGACAAAGAAGAGGTATGTAAGTGTAAATGGATGTGGTCCGCAAAAAGAGAAACAGCCCACAATGGGACATGGTTTACCCATATAGATATACAGAAGCACACGCAAATGTTTCTTCATGGGGCATTACTAAATCTTGCTGATGGCACTTTTCAAAAATTGGTAAGTATGATGTTCAACATTTGTATTAATGAATTACTGTCACAAACTAAGTGCTTAAAACAGAACACAACCACTATAGCTTTCCAAAATATCTGTCACAAGGTGTGATGAGGTAACTTGGAATAGGGTGGCCTGCTCTGTCCCTAATCCAGGAGGTACTTCTGATTGCGAAGAGGTCTCTGGACCACCATCCTAACCCTAGCTCCTGTGTAGCCCTGGTCTGTACCCCACCCTCGGCCTAACCCCACCCTCGGGGAGGGCAAGGACAGGTGTGCAAAAATAGACAGGCAGGGAAAAAACAAAACTCAACCTCACTACACACACATACACAGAGGTGAGACAATACGTGCTCAGAAGGAAATAAACAATCAGAGAGGAAACAAAAGAGCAACAAAGATATTTACACAACACACAGGAGATCACCACCAGAACAGGTTTACCACAGCACAAGGACAAGCATTGGCAAATTAAACTTTATTTGGAGTGGGAAAATAGGCTCCATCATGTTTTAAAGGGCAGAGGTGGCTGTGATAAGTTTCCAATAACTTGTGAGCCTAGCAGAAATCCACACATCAGCAGAAATTAACTCCTGCTAGACTGATAACTAGGCAGCACACAACTGGTCGACGCTCACGTCTGACTGTGCAACTCAAAAGCACCAGGTGGCGTTTCAGACTCTCCAGTGTGACCAGGGCCAGATGTCGCCAGGACACCTGATGGGTTTAGAGCTGAACACTGTGTAACAATATCCATCTGATGGTAAAAAGCCTCTCTCAGCACAGAATGAGTTTTGAAATCAAGTACAGGCTCTCGGGGATTTATGAAGGGGCCAACCATTTATTTGCATCTTCCCACCTCCTTATTTTCGATTTATCTGCACCTTCTTCTCTTATTTGATTGACAACTCTGGCTTCATAGAGTTAGAGAAGGGATGAGATAATAGAAGGAAAACAAGTAGGTGAAAAAAATAATTCATCATGCCGTGATGCAAGGACGCCTGTACTTGATATGAACAGTCATTCCCTTTAAACACTTTGAAAAGTAGCAAACTTTTTGCTCACTGTGAGGTTGCACAAAACTTTGCAACTTTATGCATTTTCATGCCAGTTTCAGGCAGCTCTACCAAAAAGAGTGGGACAGGGCATGGTCTGGCCATTTCACGATGAGTTTGGCATTGCTTATGCCCCAAATTTTAATACAGTCCCTAACTAGAATAAGATTCCTAGCAAGGTGCACTTTTCAGATAGGCCTTATTTATGAAGAGGTCTCCTAACACCTAATAAATCAGGCGCTTCTAGCTCCACCCTTCATCAAGACCGGCATGAAAAACATTGACCTTCATGTATGCCTATGTGTATATTTACGACTTGTGATTGGTTAATTTACAGTAAATATAAACTTATTTTAATGAAGACAATAACTAATGTTCAGAACCCTCACAAACGTTTAGTTTTCCATGACGTTAATAAAATATGCATTCAGCCCATTTCACTGAAAACCTTCTGAAGCCTCCTGAAATAGTCACTACTTCTGACATGAGGCTATCCTAAACATAGCATTTCTCATGTTTTAAAGCAGATACTAAAATGTGCACACTAGATCTGCCAAATTATTCTTGCATGCTGTCAAATCCTATGTTTCTACGTTTGAATAGGCAAGGGGGAAAGGCATAATTAAATGCCCATTTCCTTTGTCTGCGGAGATAAGTTTGGGTTAGACAAGAGTGCCACCTGCTGTGTGACAGTAAAACTGCCATAAGTTCTGAGTGATGGAAGCCTGCTATCCCTTAGCCCTCACTCACACGGTAGCTAAAAAAACAAACATTATTTTATCTGTATGAAATGTCCTACCTGAGTGTATTCTTCACCATGTAAGGAATACTGACCAGTGTTTTACTATGGAATTATATCTATGGCATTTATTCCTGTTAATATACCATACCCAATTTTTGCCATTGAGCCTGGAGGGTTTATAATGTGTCAGTTATTGTTTGATGCTATTAAATCATTATATACTATTTTAGTAACTTCTATAGATTTGTAAAAAGCATGTTAAATGCTGCTGCTACTTTTTTGTCCTTTAGGCGAATGTTCAGCAGAGAAACATTGAGATCATACAGCCTCAACTATATTAATAAAAAGGTAGTAGACTTTAAAGAGAAGCTGTCAGAACAGATAACATTGTTTAGCTGCAGATATAGGGTTAATCTGCTGGTTAATTGCACTAAGAACGTACTGAAAATGTGGTTCCTTGGAGAAAATGAACTTTACTCCTCAGGGGAGACACAGAGGGTCAGTCGTAGAGGCGTGCATAGTACTTGTACAGTTACTGCTCCCTAGCCTCAAAGTGTAAGCACAGCCCAGCACTCGAGCTGCTGGCTCTGAATGGCTGTACTGCAGAGCTAGCTGTCAATCAAAGTGCCAGGATATGCTTAAAGCCATCGCTCTCCGTGCTGTGACTGTAATCGCTCCAAGTTTCACTGTATGGCAGCTCCAGGGAAGAATAAATTTTATTTTCCCTAGGTGCTGCACTTTCAGTACAGACGCCGATCTTGTTTCCAACACTATTCACCTTCAGATTAACCCTAGCTCTGCAAGTTCATAGTGTCGTCCAAAGCAACAGGTTTCCTTTAAAAGGAAAACAGTGGTGTGGAAAGTGTCTGCCCCGTTCCTGATTTCTTATTCTTTTGCATGTTTGTCACACTTAAATGTTTCAGAACACCATACAAATTTAAATATTAGACAAAGATAACACAAGTAAACACAAAATACAGTATATAAATGAAGGTCTTTATTGTTAAGGGAAAAAGAAATACAAGCCTTCATGGCCCTGTGCGAAAAAAAAAGGTTGCTCGCTATACCTAATAACTAGCTGGGCCACCCTTAGCAGCAACAACTGCAATAAAGGATTTGTGATAACTGGCAATTAATATATTACAAGGCTATTGGGGAATTTTGGTCCACTCATCTTTGCAGAATTGTTGTAATTCAGACACATTTGAGAGTTTTCGAGCATGAACTATCTTTTTAAGGACATGCAACAGCATCTAAATCAGATTAAGGTCAGGACTCTGACTAGGACATTTCAAAGTTTTAATTTTGTTTTTATTAAGCTATTCAAAGGTGGACTTGCTGGTGTGTTTTGGATCATTGCCGTGCTGCATAACCCAAGTGCGCTTCAGCCTGGATATTCTTCTTCAGGTGTATTTGGCAGAAAGCAGAATTCATGGATCCCTTTTACCACAGCAAGTCTTGCAGGTCCTGAAGCAGCAAAACAGCCCTAATCCATCACACTACCATCACCATACTTTACAGTTAGTATGTATTCCTTTTCTGAAATAATGTGTTACTTCTCTGCCAGATGTAATGGGACATACACCTTCAAAAATATTTAACCTTTGTCTCGTCAGTCCACAGAGTATTCTCCCTAAATTGTTGGGGATCAACAAGATGTTTTCTAGCAAAACTGAGTTGAGCCTTTATGTTATTTTTGCTCAGCAGTGATTTTAGTCTTGGAACTCTGCCATGTAGGCCATTTTTACCCAGTCTCTTTCTTATGGTGGAGTCATGAGCATTAACCTTAACTGAGGCAAGTGAGACCTGCAGTTCTTTCTATGTTGTTGTGGGGTCTTTTGTGACCTCTTTGATGAGCCGTCACTAAGCTCTTAGGGTAATTTTGGTCAGCAGGCTACTCCTGGGAAAGTTCACTACCGTACCTTGTTTTCAACATTCGTGGTTAATGGCTCTCATCGTGGTTCGCTGGAGTCACAAAGATTTAGAAATAGCTACTTTTCTAGACTGATAGATCTTAAGTACTTTGTTTCTCATTTGTTCCTGAATTTCTTTGGATCGCAGCATGATGTCTAGCTTTTGAGGATCTTTTGGTTTACTTCACTTCGTCAGGCAGGTCCAATTTAAGTGATTTCTTGATTGAGAGCAGGTGTGGCAGTAATTAGGCCTAGGTATGGGTAAGGGAAATTGAGGTCAGCTTACCAAAGATGTGATAAACCACCATTAATTTATGTTTTAAGGGGGCGATTACTTTTTTACTCAGAGCCCTGTAGGTTTGGATTTCTTTTTCCCTTAATAATAAATACCTTTATTTATAAACTGCACTTTGTGTTACGTTTGTGTAATATTTAAATTTGTTTTGTGATTTGAAACATTTAAGTGTGACAAACATGCGAAAGAATAAGAAATCAGGAACACTTCTTCACACCACTGTATATACTGTGCTTTATTTTGTTAACAGCCAGTGTATAGCACACTAATACAACTGTGTATATATTTGTCTCAAAACATTTAGTGGGGCCACGTTAAACGCTTGTCTCAGCGTAGGCTTCTAGATGTACAAATCAACATAGCTGTTACTCACCCTCTCCTGGTCCAGCACAAATTCTCTGCTGCTGTGCCAGTCTTTATTTACTGGATGCAGTGATGATGTTGTGACTATTGCACACATCACCACTGCAGACAATCATAGAGGTCAGGGGCTTGTGATGTTTACACTGGCAGGGCCACAGAGCTGAGTGATTGGCTAAATTCATAACATCAGTATTGCAGCAGAAGACTTAAGCAGCTGGACCAGAGGAAGGTGAGAAAGGGTGGCGCCACACGTCTCTGTGGACGGCGAACCTCCTCTTCCTGAAGGGGGAGGGACGTTCGGCGTCACAGCGACCTCACACAGCGGCTGGCCAATAGAAGTGGAGGGGCGGAGATGAGCGGAACGTAACATCCCGCCCACCTCCTTCCTTCCGCATTGCCAGCGGGACGCAGGTAACCTGTGTTTTTCGTTCCCGGGGTGTCACACGGAGCGATGTGTGCTGCCTCGGGAATGATGAACAGCCGGAGCACAAAAGGAGGACCGACATTTTGAAAATGAATGACGTGTCAATGAGCAACGATAAGGTGAGTATTTTTGCTCATTCACAGTCGTTTGTAGCTGTCACACGCTATGATATGTCTAACGATGCCGGATGTGCGTCATGGAATCAGTGACCCCGACAACATATCTCCCGATATATCGTAGCGTGTGACGCCGGCCTTAGACCTGTGTTTGTTCCTTTATATGTATACAAGCCTTAGCTGAAAGAAAGGATTATTTTGGGAAAATCCATTTAGCTACAGTAGTACCTTGGTATTCATTGCTAGATGCAATGTGAAATGATACAATAATACAATAATGTTATATACTACTCCATTTTAAAATTGTAACTGCACTAGTTTTTTTTGTTCACAACCTTCTCCATATTAAGATTTAGTCACACATCAGTATTTGTATGCCAAAATCAGGAGTATCCAAAACATAGAACAGGGGTCAATCTTTCCGTTATAGTTTTCATCTGTACGTTCAACTCCTGATTTTGGCAACAAACACTGATGCAAAAATACCGACCAAATACTGAGTTGAGAATGAGGCCTTAAGAGGGGGGGGGGGGAATTAGTTATTAGGCACATAGCAAAAAATAATCAAACAAAAAAGCAGGTAGGTAGTTGCTCACAAAGGCAGGTTCCTACCTGTTATACCCCGCGACATTATTCACTTATATAGCACCGTTAATTCCATTGCACTTTACATAAATCTACAACACTGTCCTCATCTAAATTCCCTATCAGTATGCCTTTGAAGTGTGGGAGGAAACCCATGCAAATGTGGAGAACATACACACTCTTTGCAGATGTTGTCCTTGGTGGGATTTGAACCAAGTGAAGGACTGACCGGAGGCTCCGCTGTGACTATCAGGTCATCACAGGGTACTGCACAAACTGCCCTTCTGTGCAGTGTTACAAGTCCCTCATGGTACTGGATCCCTATCTTGTGTTGTCTCCAACAGCAAATCAAATCCTAGATACACCCTGCACCACACCCACCAGATACACCAGTGGACGGCTTAAGTGGAATAGAGTCGCCCACCTGGGGGGTCAAGGAGGGGAGGTGAGGAGTGTAGCCAGTAGGGAGTAGTCAGTGAAGAGTGAGTGAGTAGCCCTCGAGCTGTGAGGAGCTCAGAAGAGGTTGGGAGTGGTAGCTCCTAAGAGAAGCTGTCTAGGTTGCAGACAGTGGTATGGACCTATAGGAGTCGGACCTCTGCTTGAAGGGTATTGCGGCTAGGTGGCTGGACCTGTCAAGGAAGATGGTCAGCAGCCTGGCACTATCACTGGTCTGCGTCCGGAGGCACGGCAGGGTACACGGACCTAGGTCGGGGAGAAGCTCAGGCAACCCGGCATTTAACCTGAGGAGAACGGAGCCTTTACGACCTGTTCCCACCCACTCCAGAATCGGGGCACTAGCGCAATGAGGGGGATAGGGCTTTCCAAACAAACGGTCCATAAAATCCCAAGCGTGAGCCCTGAGAGCAGGCTCCCACACTTAGCCACAATGGGGAGTGGGGCCCGGCAAGTTATAGACTACTGGGCCATCAAGTTGAAGTTAAACTAAGTGCCAGGAGGCAGGTCATGGATCACCAGACAACACCAGAGGGGACGGGACCCGAACGAGCTCCCCTCAAGTGGCAGCGATACCCTGAGATTTGGTTTACCCAGTTGTCAGCATCTACTTATTGACTGAGTGAGTACCTGAGTGACTCCTGCATCCCACGGCTTCCCATCGAGTCCCTACCCATAGAGGGCAACGTCATCTGGCTGTCCCACTCCATCACCCCGGGTACTCCCAACGGCAGTGGTGGTGCTACCAATTATCGTACACCACAGGTGGCGTCACGAACTACATCTCCCCTGTAAATATCCCCTTTCTTTATTCGAGTGTGGCCCCCAGTCCCCGGGTCTGGACGCCCTCGAGCCACGAGTAATTATCCTCCGGATCCGAGTGGTATGACTGCTGCAAGGGCGGCACATAGTAGTCGTGTTATCCCTGACCGTCTCACTTCATGAAAAAAAGGTGAGGGTTGCAGGGACGGCAGAAGAATGCCAGCCCCCGGGGATGCTGAGGAGTTTATGTGGTGCTCCAGTGGTCTGGTTGCCACAGTAGTGTTGCCCCACAAAGGTCAATACTAAGCCTGGAAGCAAGAGGGGGGTCCCTTAGTCAGTTATTACCTACAAACAATACAGTTCCTACTCAGGTCAGCAGGGGGAGCTCTGACCTGGGGGAGGAGTTAGTGAGGTAGTGAGGAGAACTAGTTAGAACCAGTCAGTTCTAGTCAGGGAGAGTTTTTCAGTCAGAGAGAGAAAGATGACAGTTGAAAGCAGACCGTTGAAGAGAGAGGAGTGAGAGTGAGGAGCTGGAGTAGTGCAGACATGCGAGCTGGGGTCTGGGGTGGGCGTGTGATTTACCTCTGGGTTTGTATACAGTCCTGATAAAAGGAGAGGCAGACTCTGGATTCTAATTCAACATTTTCGCTTTACTTAGGTGATATATATCTTCCTCCCCTGAGACAGGGCACTTTTCTTTCCCAGACACATCCATTTTCTTGCTATCCTCACTATCCCGGCTGTCAGTTTTCCATCAGTCTCCTGGTTTACCGGTCCCTTTCCCTGAGAATACGAGTGATCTGGCAATGCTGACCTCCCTCTTCCCGGGGAACCTCAGCAACATTCTTTCCTGCCAGTCCTCAAACAACAGGGCAACATTCTCTGCTTCAGGATCTGACTACCCTCCACTCCGTGTTACTCTGCAGCCTCCTGCTTCCTTGTCTGCTTCACTCTTACTCATCTCCTACCTTCTCTAACTAGTACCCTCCTCACTCTGCTAAACTCTCTTTCCTCCTGCAACCAACTATAAGGACTCTCTGGTCTCTAGTGGTAAGCTGCATAACTACACCCCAACCCACTTTTCTATCTAGCTCCTGTCACCCCCTTACACTAGGACCCCAGTGTTGTAAGTCTGTAGTGCTAACCACTCCTGCTGGTAATTTAGTGGCTCCACTTCAACAGAACAGCTCTTCTTTTCCCAGGCTGCTCTATTGACAGAGTGTGACTGCCATCTTCATGTCGATTGATAACAAAGAGCCTCTGCTCTGTCAATGTAGCATCAGCAGAATATGCTGAATTGCTCAGCAGGAACGGTCTTTGACCGCTGTGCGTAGGTGGAGAATGGGGCCGGTCAAAACAGGCAGGTACTTAGAAATTACCTGCTTGTTAGTTCTTAGGCACAACGTAAAAAAAGGATCCCCTCTTATGGGAATCTGTTAATAGTTTTTTGCTAACTATTCTGAGAGCAGCATAACATAAGACACAAGAGCCTGATTACAGAAATGTGTCACTTATTAGGCTGTGTGTTCTGGAATCAACAGAATCAGTATTTTAACAGCAGGAGATTATAACTACAGAACTACGTCTCACATGCCAGGAAGTTCGGCTAATCTGTAGAACCCCGCCTCCACCACTGATTAGCAGATTGCTGACAAATCACAGTGTTGATAGGACGCTGCCAGTCACGGTTGTGGATGGGTTATACACAGTACAGAAGTCTCAGCTTTGCTACATCTATGTCAGACAAACAAAGCTTGCCAACAGCTTCCCTGTAGCCCCCCTTCACCCAACAGGGATCCTGGTACGTATGTTGCAGTTTTGCTCTACATCCTGCTTTTACGTATGTGAAGGAGAATAAGTGGAGCAGGGTCTCCTCCTCTCTTTGTGTGCTGTGTATGGGAGAGATCATATTAGCCCTCTCTGGAGCTGTGATTAAGGAGAACTGACAATTAAATATGGAGCAGAGGATACAGCCGTACCTTTCAAGTTTCAATGGTAAGAAAGAGGGACATACACACTCTACTGTAACATATATTTTACGAAAAGCTAGTACCCCAACCTTGTGTGCCATCCCCATGCCAGGAGCCGAGCTGCTCGTATCCGGATCCACGGTGGCTAGAGGGTCTCCGGACCCGGGGGTTCTGCGGCCACTAAAATGAAGGGAGGGGGGAGTATTTACAGGGGATGCATTAGAGTTTGTGACGCCACCCGTGGTATGTGGTAATTAGGAGTACCACCGGGATGATGGAATAGGGCAGCCAGATATTGTGACTCTCCATGGGTAGGGGGAATACCTGGGGGCTCGGTGATTGTGGGGGAGTGCTGTTGGATGTAAAGGGGTCACTTGCATATTCACTCAGTCCATTAAGCTGACACCGACAACTGGATAACCCAAAGTTCTGGACACCGCTGCCGCTGAGGGGAGCTTAGTTCGGGTCCCGTCTCCAATAGTGCTGCCTGGTTATCCGTGACCTGCCTCCTGGCACTAAGTTTACTTCTCTGTTAGTCCTGGTAGTATGAAACCTGCCGGGTCCCCCCGCTCCCCACTATGGCTAAGTGTGGGAGCTTGCTCTCAGGGTTCACGCTTGGGATTTTCTGGACCGTTTTGAGTGGAAAGTCCTATCCCCCTTGTTGCACTAGTACCCCAATTTTGAAGCAGGTAGGAACGGATCTTGAAGGCTCCGTTCTCCTCGGGTAAATTGTCAGGTTGCCTGAAGGTACTCTCCAACCTAAGGTCCACAAACCCCGTCGTGCCTTGGTCCCAGCCGAGTGATGGTGCAAGGCCGCCAGCTGTCCTCCTTGACAGATCTGTGCCCCTTGCCACGATCCCCTGTGACCGGGGGTCCAGCTCCTCTAGGCCCAGACCACCGTCTGCCACCTAGATTGCTTCTGAGGAGTCCTGCTCTTGACCTCCTCTCCCTTTCACTTCTCAGACCCGACTCTCTCCTTCTGACACTCTTGACCTCCCCTCTCCACCCCCCAGGTGGGGAACTCTATTCCACTGAAGCCGTCCACTGGTGTATTTGGTGGGTTTGATGCAAAGTGTATCTAGGGTTTGATTAGCTGATGTAGGCAACACCATGTGGTTAGGGACCCAAAACCAATGAGAAGATGGATACTGCACGGGAGGGCAGATTGTGCAATACCCTGTGACGACCTGATAGTCCAGGGGCGTCACACTTGCCCAGTCCGTTGCAGGAGCCAACTCAAAATTAATGCACCTAATGTAGCCCATTAGTATTCCAACAGAGTATAATATGCCGTTCATGAGCCTCACAGTGCTGCTCATACAGTATGATGCTCACACAATACATTACCTACACACAGTATGATGCCCCCACAGAAACCCCACGTAGACTGATGCCGCCTCAGTACAATTACTTAAAGACGGTCTGATGCTGCAATTGTAATTTCTTACACACTGCACAAAGACTCCACAGCGCATACCACGCAAATTATAATGTCCCTACAGTGCATTTCTACCACACAGTCTATTGCACTCCATAGACTGTTTAACAGAACCCTTCACACAGTATGAGTCCCCCACACACAAACAGCTCTACTACATAAACAAACACACAGCTCCACTATATCAACACACATAGCTCTGCTACATAAATAAACACACAGCTCTGCTACATTTATAAGCACACAGTTCTGCTACATCAATAAGCACACAGCTCTACTACATAAACAAACGCACAACTCTGTTACATCAACAAAATGTAACACCTGCCTGGATCCACAGACTCAGTCGGGCTGTAATGGACAGGCTAGAGGGAAACCACTTTACCAAGCAGGACCCCCAGAACCTGAAACCCTTTAACCCCTATACAGGGATTTGAAATTACACAGGGCCCTGGAGATCACTACCTGTGGAAGCCTGCAGTCCGATGAGAGTAGTCGTCAGGCAGGGCCAAACCAGGAAAAGCAGAACAGGGACATAATCGGGAGGCAAGGACGTAATCAGAAAACGTAGCAGAGGTCAAATCCAGATCAGGCAGCGAGGTACATAAACAGCAGCCATGAGAGGTAGTCAGAAACAAGCAGAAGTCACAACACCAGAATCACAAAACAGAACAGGGCAGAACAGGAGCCAGAATATCAGAACTATCTCTGGCAGTGGTCAGCAGACAGGAGGGGAATTAAGAAGGGTGTGGTGTCTTCCCATTGACTGTAGCTGAATGATGGTAACTTCAGCTGGAAGACACACGCCACCTATAGTCAGCCAGTGGTACTGCAGATCCTAAGGAAACCCAGCCCAGTGGACGAGCGGAGCCTGCACCCACCAGCGCCGCTGGCATCGACTCCTTTGCTATCACCAGCTCCATCCACGGCAGGAGCACGGCGTCGCCTGGCGATTGGAGTAGAAGTCGCTAGAGTGGAGTCCAGTGGTGACGTAACACAAACACACAACTCTGTTACATCAAAAAACACACAGCTAAACTACATGAATGAACAAACAAATCTTTGCTACATGAATGAATATACAGCCCTGCTACATTAACAAGTACACACCTGTGCTACATCAAGAAATGCACACCTTTTCAACATATAAAACACATAACTCTGTTACATTAACAAGAACACAGCTCTACTACATCACGAAACACACAGCTTTGCTACATGAAGACAACACAGTTTTGATACATTAACAAGCACACAGCTCTGCTACATCAGCAAATGCACAGCTCTACTGCATCAAGAAACACACAACTCTGCTATATCAACAAAAACAGCTCTGCTACATAAACAAGCAAACAGCTCTGCTACATCACAAAATACACAGCTCTGCTACATAAACATACAATTTTGCTACATTACCAAACAAAAATAGCACTTCTACACAAACACGAGCAACTTAACTATATAAAGAACAGACACAGCTCTGCTACATTTGCAAACACACAGATCTATTACATAAAGAAACACACAGCTCTGCTACATTAACAGACACAAATAGCTCAGCTACATGAACACAAACAGCACCGCTATATTACTCATCACACAGAGCTCTGTTACATGAACGAACAAAGATAGCTCTGCTACATTAAGGAACACACAACCATGCTACATCAAGAAACACAGCTCTGCTACATTAACAAGCACACTGTTCTGCCACATCACAAAACACACAGCTCTGCTACATAAACACACAGTTTTGATACATTATTTCTTGCTCAAGCAAAATATTTATTGGGCTATGCATGGTTGCTTCAATAATATCAGTGGGATGATCACTACAGGACTAGTTTACTGGTGTCTACTATTTTTCCTACTGTGTATAAGCACACCCCTACCACTGATTTGAAGCTTTCTGTCAATGCACAGTGTACACAGAAAGTTGCCTTTCAGTGATGTGGTGGGGTTATACAGAACTCCGCATTCAAAGATCTGGGAGATCTACAGCAGATTCATCATTTTGTTTAGCTAAAATGACAGCTTGCAGCCCAGTAAGTGATTGTTATTCACATAAGTATTCCTACACAGGTAAAAGTGCAACTCAAGCCTATCTCAATGCAGCTGCACCTGGACCATACTAGTTCTGTACAGACTAGTATCCCTTGCTGTATAGCCCCTGCAGGACCATCAGACAGTGAGTTAAGTGGGAATTGGCAATGGTTTTGCCAGGCTGGGGCATGGAAGTACTGTGCTGAAATTGGGACAGAAAAAGTAAGGGAGTAATAGGAAGAATGAAAGGACTGTATGTTGTGTCAAACAACTCTATTCTTCAAGTGGGATACCGCCACAATAATACATTAAGCGTTATTCATAGAAGATGTAATTGTGCTTGCCACCTTTTGACTGTAGTTTTATATTTTGCGGTGAATGAAGTTTATTTGTCTGTTTCTGAAGTATGCAAGGATTCTCAAGTTATGTTAGCGAGAAGTATTCAACCGACTGGAAAAAATGTCTGAGGCGAAACTTTATACATACACAAAAGGGAAAGGTTTTCACAGGTGATTGGGGTAGCTAACGGCTTACCAGAGCGTTAACAGCTAATTGTCACTGTTGACAACAGTTTTTGCTTTTATGTGGACAATTTTGCTTATGTTATAGCTGAAGTCTATCATTATACCTGAGTTTTCAAGAACAATGTAGTCCAAACTTTTCTTCTCAAAGTTTGGACTACAAAGTTTATTTATTGATTGAGATTAAATTATCAAAAATTGTAAAAAGCCTCTGTAGACAAAGACAGCACTGGAAATCTAGTGCCACCTAATAGAAGTGGCAAGGCTAAAAGTCAATATCAATAAAAATCAAATGCTCCCATTTACGGATGAGTTTTTGGATGCTTGCGCCTCATCAGAGCAAAGCAGGAGGTCTGACCTTATGTCCACCTTTTAGGAACCCCTATCAGAGGACTTTCCTAGCTTTAGATCATTGTATTTTTTGGGATGTGCGGCCCATGTCTTTTTCTCCATAGTGTGTTATACAACATTATATCCCCCTCTGCTTTTTGCTTGGATCTGCACTCCCCCCCATTTGGCACAAGTGATTTTAATCAGCAGGAGACTGCAAGAGGGGTCAGCCTTTTTTGCTCCCATTTCACATATTGGAGCCAGTGAGAGGTGGGTGCACAGCTCATCTCACTGTGTGCTGGTACTGTGTGGTGGCTGCTGTTGTGGTGGGTGGGGTCGTGTCAGTGGGGCGGTGGGGCCTGGAGCCATGGGGGCTTTGCCTTGCAGCATGGGCGCTGTGAGGCACGTGGTCACCTGCCCTGCTGGTGCTTTGTCGCTGCATCAGTGGTTAGTGCACAGTGCCGCACTATAAGGTTTAGATTAGGGACCCACTCAAGAGGTTCGCCATGACGTGGCAGTGGCTTAATACAATCTGATCAGAATGGTAACAAAGAACCTCATGTTCTATTTAATTTTTTGCCTAACGGCTTTAGATCATTGTAAACCTATAACTTACCTAAAAGGGAGGGTCTCAATGAGAACACTAAACTTTGAGAGATCCCAGTGATCAATTATACCAATATACAGAATAAAAGGAAGATCACTGGTGAGAAAGGAGACCAAAGCAAATATATGGTGAAATACAAAAAAATTATTAATAGAATATGTGTGACATAAGGACAGACAGTGGTGGCGAACAGAGTCTTGAAATCGCCAGACACAAAAATATGCACAAATATCACCAGCAGATGAAAAACGGCTGCTAAGCACAAAGAGGTCAGATAACAGAAAGGCCAGATAGCCGACAGGGAAAGAGGAAACTGATAAATAAAAGGGTAAATCATCCATAAAGTACTTTCCCTAGATATGTGCCAATAACATGTCATGAAATAGGGTTAAGACAAATTTTACCTTGAGACATGCTAAAGGTGCTAGCAGACAGGCTGGTGGTGATGGGCGGGGCCTCTACGCGCGTTTCACCGGGCGTGGCTTCGTCAGGAGGCTAGCCATGGTGCATAACATGTGGGTTTATAAAGGGAAGTGATAGGGATCCGAGGCAAATCGGCGCGCTCCGCGTCATGATGCCCCGCCTTCCAGGGCAGGGGCCACCGGGCACCACGTGGAAGAACAGAAGGAGGACATGCGTCATCCCACCATTCGTCCCGGAAGTGACCGGAAGCCCCCGCCGCAGAAGGCGCAGACAGCGCATGCACACGTCGCGTCTGTGCCCTGGGTACAGCCCACCAAACGATGACATGGGATGGAGATAATCAGGGGGAGTGTCAAACATCCAGGCATATGCATCACGGAGTTCAAACACAGGAACCCCCATCACAGGAGACGCAGACAGCGCATGCGCGCGTCACGTCTATGTCCTGGGTACAGCCCACTAGGCGAAAATGACATGAAATAAAGATAATTAGGGGGGAGTGTCAAACAATCCGGACAAATACGTCACAGAGTTCAAACACAGGAATCCCCACCACAAGGATGCAGACAGCGCATGCGCGCGTCGCATCAAAGGCCTCCATGCAGCGTCTCCCAGCAACCATAACATAGGAAGCAAAATAGCATAATAGCTGGGAGTATAAATCCAAGCGCCTGCGTATCAAGGAGACAAGGTGGATGGTCACCTTGGATATGGTCACCCCCATGGGCCTGAACGAGGCTATTACTTTCAAATCTTTTCTGTAATATGATGCGCGAATTTTAATTGGGGCTTTTTTGGCCATTTTTGTATGTTTTTTAACTTGATTTTAATTTTGCGATTTATAATTTCAGGGATCCTTTTATCTATTGACTAGAGATGATCAAACCGGTCGCGGTTCGGCTCGAGGTCGGTTCGCCGAACGGAGCTCCCGTTTGAGTTCGGTTCGTCGAACGTTCGACGAACCGAACTCGAACCAATAGGTTATAATGGGAGGCAATCACAAACACATAAAAATGCATGATAAATGTACACAAACAGTTAATAAACATTGCCATAACACTTACCGGTCCCCGCGATCCCTCCTGCACTCTGTCTCCTGCCGCTATTCCATCCGATGATCGCTGAATCCTCCCGGTGACCGGCACTGCCAGCAGAGATGCAGGACCTATCGTGACGTCAAAATAGCCATGTGACCAGTCACAAGGCTATTATCTCATTGGCTACAGACTGGTCACATGACTATGACGCGTCATGTAGGACCTGCGAGTGCATCTCTCCGGTACACAGTGCACATTTGTGTATCGCCGTGTACCGGCGACATGCTCTAGCACACGGTCGACTCCCCATTCCGTTAGGGACCGGCTGACACAGCCTGTCATTAATGGAGATCACCGTTGCCATAGCAACGCAGTTAGCGGTGACGTCACCGCTAACCGCGGCTCCGGGAGCACCGTTGCTATGGTAACGCGTCTGTCAGCATTACCGCTGTTACCGCTAGCAGCACTGATCACTCACGGAGTGAAGGCTGCACGCTGCTTCTCGTGCAGCTTTCACGGAGTGAATGCTCCACGGGAAGCAGCGTCTTCCCCCATGCAGCAGTGATGTAGCAGAGCTGCATTTGTTGAATGAGAAAGACAGAAGAGCAGGATCGTGGAGGGCTGACAGGGGGTAATAAAGATGGAGTCTCTAATGTGTCTGTGTATTTATTTCTATTAAAGTATTTTTTCTTTGTGTGGTGTCTTTTTTTTAACCCTTTATTGGAGATTCTTAATGGCCAGGTCAAACGTGCCTGACATTAAGAATCTATGGCTTAATACTGGCTAGTAAAACAAAGCCAGTATTAACTCATGATTACCCAACAAACCACCCGGCTCCAGGACTGTTGGAAGAGTTGGATACAGCGCCAGATGATGGCGCTTCTATGAGAGCGCCATTTTCTGGGACGGCTGCGGACTGAAATTCGCAGCAGAGGCGCCCAGAAACCTCGGGCTAACCTGTTCTGCGGATTCCAATCCCCAGCTGCCTAGTTGTACCCGGCTGGACACAAAAATGGGGCAAAGCCCACGTCATTTGTTTTTTAATTATTTCATGAAATAAGTGAAATAATTAAAAAAAAACGGGCTTCCCTATATTTTTGGTTCCCAGCCGGGTACAAATAGGCAACTGGGGGTTGGAGGCAGCCCGTGGCTGCCTGCTGTACCTGGCTAGCATACAAAAATATGGCGAAGCCCACGTCATTTTTTTGGTGGGCAAAAAACTTCTGCATACAGTCCTGGATGGAGTCTGCTGAGCCTTGTAGTTCTGCAGCTGCTGTCTGCTCTTCTCCATACAGACAGACAGCAGCTGCAGAACTACAAGGCTCAGCATACTCCATCCAGGACTGTATGCAGAAGTTTTTTGCCCCCTGAAAAAATTATGTGGGCTTCGCCATATTTTTGTATGCTAGCCAGGTACAGCAGGCAGGTACGGGCTGCCCCCAACCCCCAGTTGCCTATTTGTACCCGGCTTGGAACCAAAAATGAAGGGAAGCCCTTTTTTTATTATTTCATGAATTTCATGAAATAATTAGAAAACAAATGACGTAGGCTTCGCCACATTTTTGTGTTCAGCCAGGTACAACTAGGCAGCTGGGGTTTGGAATCCGCAGCACAGGTTGGCCTGAGCTTTCTGGGCCCCACTGCTGCGAATTGCAGTCTGCAGCTGCCTCAGAAAATGGCATTTTCATAGAAGCGCCATCTTCTGGCGCTGTATCCAACTCTTCCAGCACCTGCCTGCTATATCTGGCTAGCATACAAAAATATGGCGAAGCTCACGTCCTTTTTTGTAGTTTTTTGGCAAAAAAAATAAAAAATGCTTCTCTGGATTTTCCATTGCCAGTGAAGGTAACACCAAGCAGTGGGGGTTAGCAGCCAGTAGCTGCTTGGATTACCCTTAGCTAGCAATACAAAAAAATGCAGCGGGAGCCCATATATATTTTTTTAATTATTTATTTAAATAACTAAAAACAAAATGGGCTTCCCTGTATTTTGATTGCTGGACATCACTGTGCTGTAAAAATAATTCTTTAAAAAAATGACGTAGCGCTCCGCGGTATTTTTGATTCTCAGCGCAGATAAAGCAGACAGCTATGGGTTGCCACCCCCATCTGCCTGCCGTTACCTTGGTTGGCAATCAAAATACAGGGAAGCCCATTAATTTTTTCTATTTAAAAAATAGTTTTAAAAAAAAATGACGTTGGGTCCCCCCATTTTTGATAGCCAGCTAGGGTAAAGCAGACGGCTGTAGCCTGAAAACCACAGCTCGCAGCTTTACCGTGGTTGGGGATCCAATGTGGAGGTCCCACCAGGCTCTTTTTTATAATTATTTTATAAATATTAATAATTACACAATAAAAGTAGGGTCCCGCCCAAATTGGATCACCAGCCAAGGTAAAGCGGACAGCTGTGGTCTGGTATTCTCAGGGTGGGAAGGTCCATAGTTATTGGGCCTTCACAGCGTAAAAAATAGCATCCACTAGATGCGCCAATCCTGGAGCTTCACCCCAGCTCATCCCGTGCCCTTGTGAAGTGGCAAACGGGGTAATAAATCGGGTTGATACTAGCTGTAAAGTCACTTGAGATCAAGCCCAGCAGTTTGTGATGTCATGGCGTCTATTACATACCCAACATCATAAACTGTCAGTACTAACAAAAAAAAAAAATCGACAAAAGAAATTTATTTGAAAAAACAGTCCCCAAAACATTTCCTCTTTCACCAATTTATTGTAAGAAAAAAATAAAGGGGTCCCACGACGACTCTGGACCGTCTAGAATATGGGGGGGAGACACTCAGGGAATGTATCCCCCATTTTCTAGGAGTGCGGACCCTTCATGTGAGGAGTGTGGGTGCAATGAATCTGCACTCACTTTCCCCGGGTCCACAGCAGCAGAGTCCATGTCGTAATGGTTGCTACCAAAGCTGCAATGCCCTGCTCATGAGGTAAGGGCATGCCTAATCAGGAGAACTACTGTAGAGGAAGCTCTGTTCACTGGTATATAGGTGCTCAGAGGTAATAATAGATAAAATTAGTGAGTAACCTCGGCACTCTAAATCTCCCAGACTAAGTCAGTAAGTCACAACGGATACTAATGCAAAATCACTCTTTATTGGTCTGTATTAAGAAAAAAAAATTGTTCATAAGCATATATGTTTTTGTCCAAAACAAATGACGTTTCGGCCTGAGCCTTCGTCAGATTGGACTTATCTACATGTAATCATGAAAAATGACAATAATCAGAATCACATAAGAGTGAGAGAACAATAACATAAACTCGAACAATGTAGAGGTACAATTGGGATGCAGCAAAAAAATTGCAACACAGCAAGAAATGAAACACATGATACAAATGTCATAATACAGTACAAGGACAATATAGTAATGACAAATATAGGGTCAGAGTAGGCTTAGACAGATCTGGTACGAAAGAGATGTCAATCATAAAGTAACATGTGCAGTAGGTGTAGAGCTACACTATGCATGGCAGAGCTAATGGGTAGACCGACCATAGAAAAAGAACGGAGAAAAAGTGGAGAAAAAGTGGAGAAAAAGTGGAGAAAAAAATGGAGAAAAAAATGGAGAAAAAAATGTAGAAAAAGTGGAGAAAAAGTGGAGAAAAAATGGAGATAAAATGGAGAAAAAGTGGAGAAAAAGTGGAGAAAAAGCGGAGAAAAAATGGAGAAAAAGTGGAGAAAAAATGGAGAAAAAGTGAAGAAAAAATTAAGAAAAAGTGGAGAAAAAGTGGAGAAAAAAATGGAGAAAAAGTGCAGAAAAAATGGAGAAAAAGTGGAGAAAAAGTAGAGAAAAAGTGGAGAAAAAATGTAGAAAAAATGGAGAAGAAGTGGAGAAAAAGTGGAGAAAAAATGGAGAAAAAGTGGAGAAAAAGTGGAGAAAAAGTGGAGAAAAAGTGGAGAAAAAGTGGAGAAAAAATTGAGAAAAAGTGGAGAAAAAGTGGAGAAAAAGTGGAGAAAAAGTGGAGAAAAAGTGGAGAAAAAATTGAGAAAAAGTGGAGAAAAAGTGGAGAAAAAATGGAGAAAAAGTGGAGAAAAAGTGGAGAAAAAATGGAGAAAAAGTGGAGAAAAAGTGGAGAAAAAATGGAGAAAAAGTGGAGAAAAGGTGGAGAAAAAGTGGAGAAGAAGTGGAGAAGAAGTGGAGAAAAAGTGGAGAAAAAATGGAGAAAAAAATGGAGAAAAAAATGGAGAAAAAGTGGTGAAAAAGTGGAGAAAAAATGGAGAAAAAATGGAGAAAAAGTGGAGAAAAAGTGGAGAAAAAGTGGACAAAAAACGGAGAAAAAGTGGAGAAAAAATGGAGAAAAAGTGGAGAAAAAGTGGAGAAAAAAATGGAGATAAAGTGGAGAAAAAGTGGAAAAAAAATGGAGAAAAAGTGGAGAAAAAGTGGAGAAAAAGTGGAGAAAAAGTGGAGAAAAAGTGGAGAAAAAATGGAGAAAAAGTGGAGAAAAAGTGGAGAAAAAAATGGAGATAAAGTGGAGAAAAAGTGGAAAAAAATGGAGAAAAAGTGGAGAAAAAGTGGAGAAAAAATGGAGAAAAAGTGGAGAAAAAGTGGAGAAAAAAATGGAGATAAAGTGGAGAAAAAGTGGAAAAAAAATGGAGAAAAAGTGGAGAAAAAGTGGAGAAAAAGTGGAGAAAAAGTGGAGAAAAAGTGGAGAAAAAATGGAGAAAAAGTGGAGAAAAAGTGGAGAAAAAAATGGAGATAAAGTGGAGAAAAAGTGGAAAAAAATGGAGAAAAAGTGGAGAAAAAGTGGAGAAAAAATGGAGAAAAAGTGGAGAAAAAGTGGAGAAAAAAATGGAGATAAAGTGGAGAAAAAGTGGAAAAAAAATGGAGAAAAAGTGGAGAAAAAGTGGAGAAAAAGTGGAGAAAAAATGGAGAAAAAGTGGAGAAAAGGTGGAGAAAAAGTGGAGAAAAAGTGGAGAAGAAGTGGAGAAGAAGTGGAGAAAAAATGGAGAAAAAGTGGAGAAAAAATGGAGAAAAAAAAGGAGAAAAAAATGGAGAAAACGTGGAGAAAAAATGGAGAAAAAGTGGAGAAAAAGTGGAGAAAAAGTGGAGAAAAAATATTAATTATATTAATAATTACACAATAAAAGTAGGGTCCCGCCCAAATTGGATCACCAGCCAAGGTAAAGCGGACAGCTGTGGTCTGGTATTCTCAGGGTGGGAAGGTCCATAGTTATTGGGCCTTCACAGCGTAAAAATAGCATCCACTAGATGCGCCAATCCTGGAGCTTCACCCCAGCTCATCCCGTGCTCTTGTGAAGTGCAAACGGGGTAATAAATCGGGTTGATACTAGCTGTAAAGTCACCTGAGATCAAGCCCAGCAGTTTGTGATGTCATGGCGTCTATTAGATACCCAACATCATAAACTGTCAGTACTAACAAAAAAAAAAAATCGACAAAAGAAATTTATTTGAAAAAACAGTCCCCAAAACATTTCCTCTTTCACCAATTTATTGTAAGAAAAAAATAAAGGGGTCCCACGACGACTCTGGACCGTCTAGAATATGGGGGGGAGACACTCAGGGAATGTATCCCCCATTTTCTAGGAGTGCGGACCCTTCATGTGAGGAGTGTGGGTGCAATGAATCTGCACTCACTTTCCCCGGGTCCACAGCAGCAGAGTCCATGTCGTAATGGTTGCTACCAAAGCTGCAATGCCCTGCTCATGAGGTAAGGGCATGCCTAATCAGGAGAACTACTGTAGAGGAAGCTCTGTTCACTGGTATATAGGTGCTCAGAGGTAATAATAGATAAAATTAGTGAGTAACCTCGGCACTCTAAATCTCCAAGACTAAGTCAGTAAGTCACAACGGATACTAATGCAAAATCACTCTTTATTGGTCTGTATTAAGAAAAAAAATTTTTTCATAAGCATATATGTTTTTGTCCAAAACAAATGACGTTTCGGCCTGAGCCTTCGTCAGATTGGACTTATCTACATGTAATCATGAAAAATGACAATAATCAGTATCACATAAGAGTGAGAGAACAATAACATAAACTCGAACAATGTAGAGGTACAATTGGGATGCAGCAAAAAAATTGCAACACAGCAAGAAATGAAACACATGATACAAATGTCATAATACAGTACAAGGACAATATAGTAATGACAAATATAGGGTCAGAGTAGGCTTAGACAGCTCTGGTACGAAAGAGATGTCAATCATAAAGTAACATGTGCAGTAGGTGTAGAGCTACACTATGCATGGCAGAGCTAATGGGTAGACCGACCATAGAAAAAGAACGGAGAAAAAGTGGAGAAAAAGTGGAGAAAAAGTGGAGAAAAAAATGGAGAAAAAAATGGAGAAAAAAATGTAGAAAAAGTGGAGAAAAAGTGGAGAAAAAATGGAGAAAAAATGGAGAAAAAGTGGAGAAAAAGTGGAGAAAAAGCGGAGAAAAAATGGAGAAAAAGTAGAGAAAAAGTGGAGAAAAAATGGAGAAAAAGTGGAGAAAAAATGGAGAAAAAGTGGAGAAAAAGTGGAGAAAAAAATGGAGAAAAAGTGCAGAAAAAATGGAGAAAAAGTGGAGAAAAAGTAGAGAAAAAGTGGAGAAAAAATGTAGAAAAAGTGGAGAAAAAATGGAGAAGAAGTGGAGAAAAAGTGGAGAAAAAGTGGAGAAAAAGTGGAGAAAAAGTGGAGAAAAAATTGAGAAAAAGTGGAGAAAAAGTGGAGAAAAAGTGGAGAAAAAGTGGAGAAAAAATTGAGAAAAAGTGGAGAAAAAGTGGAGAAAAAATGGAGAAAAAGGGGAGAAAAAGTGGAGAAAAAGTGGAGAAAAAATGGAGAAAAAGTGCAGAAAAAATGTAGAAAAAGTGGAGAAAAAATGGAGAAAAAGTGGAGAAAAGGTGGAGAAAAAGTGGAGAAGAAGTGGAGAAGAAGTGGAGAAGAAGTGGAGAAAAAGTGGAGAAAAAATGGAGAAAAGAATGGAGAAAAAAATGGAGAAAAAGTGGAGAAAAAATGGAGAAAAAATGGAGAAAAAAATGGAGAAAAAGTGGAGAAAAAGTGGAGAAAAAATGGAGAAAAAATGGAGAAAAAGTGGAGAAAAAGTGGAGAACAAATGGAGAAAAAGTGGAGAAAAAATGGAGAAAAAGTGGAGAAAAAAATGGAGATAAAGTGGAGAAAAAGTGGAAAAAAAATGGAGAAAAAGTGGAGAAAAAGTGGAGAAAAAGTGGAGAAAAAATGGAGAAAAAGTGGAGAAAAGGTGGAGAAAAAGTGGAGAAAAAGTGGAGAAGAAGTGGAGAAGAAGTGGAGAAAAAATGGAGAAAAAGTGGAGAAAAAGTGGAGAAGAAGTGGAGAAAAAGTGGAGAAAAAATGGAGAAAAAAATGGAGAAAAAAATGGAGAAAACGTGGAGAAAAAATGGAGAAAAAGTGGAGAAAAAGTGGAGAAAAAGTGGAGAAAAAGTGGAGAAAAAATGGAGAAAAAGTGGAGAAAAAGTGGAGAAAAAGTGGAGAAAAAGTGGAGAAAAAATGGAGAAAAAGTGGAGAAAAAGTGGAGTAAAAATGGAGAAAAAGTGGAGAAAAAGTGGAGAAAAAAATGTAGAAAAAGTGGAGAAAAAATGGAGAAAAAGTGGAGAAAAGGTGGAGAAAAGGTGGAGAAAAAGTGGAGAAAAAGTGGAGAAGAAGTGGAGAAGAAGTGGAGAAAAAATGGAGAAAAAAATGGAGAAAAAAATGGAGAAAAAGTGGAGAAAAAGTGGAGAAAAAGTGGAGAAAAAATGGAGAAAAAGTAGAGAAAAAGTGGAGAAAAAAATGTAGAAAAAGTGGAGAAAAAATGGAGAAAAAGTGGAGAAGAAGTGGAGAAGAAGTGGAGAAAAAATGGAGAAAAAAATGGAGAAAAAAATGGAGAAAAAGTGGAGAAAGATTGGAGAAGTGGAGAAGTGGAGAAGTGGAGAAGAAGTGGAGAAGTAGTGGAGAAGAAGTGGAGAAAAAGTGGAGAAAAAGTGGAGAAAAAATGGAGAAAAAAATGGAGAAAAAAAATGGAGAAAAAGTGGAGAAAAAATGGAGAAAAAGTGGAGAAAAAGTGGAGAAAAAGTGGAGAAAAAGTGGAGAAAAAATGGAGAAAAAGTGGAGAAAAAATGGAGAAAAAGTGGAGAAAAAGTGGAGAAAAAAATGTAGAAAAAGTGGAGAAAAAATGGAGAAAAAGTGGAGAAGAAGTGGAGAAGAAGTGGAGAAAAAATGGAGAAAAAAATGGAGAAAAAAATGGAGAAAAAGTGGAGAAAAATTGGAGAAGTGGAGAAGTGGAGAAGAAGTGGAGAAGTAGTGGAGAAGAAGTGGAGAAAAAGTGGAGAAAAAATGGAGAAAAAAATGGAGAAAAAAAATGGACAAAAAGTGGAGAAAAAGTGGAGAAAAAATGGAGAAAAAATGGAGAAAAAGTGGAGAAAAAGTGGAGAAAAAGTGGAGAAAAAATGGAGAAAAAGTGGAGAAAAAATGGAGAAAAAGTGGAGAAAAAGTGGAGAAAAAATGGAGATAAAGTGGAGAAAAAGTGGAAAAAAAATGGAGAAAAAGTGGAGAAAAAGTGGAGAAAAAGTGGAGAACAAAATGGAGAAAAAGTGGAGAAAAGGTGAAGAAAAAGTCGAGAAAAAGTGGAGAAGAAGTGGAGAAGTGGAGAAAAAATGGAGAAAAAGTGGAGAAAAAGTGGAGAAAAAGTGGAGAAGAAGTGGAGAAAAAGTGGAGAAAAAGTGGAGAAAAAATGGAGAAAAAAATGGAGAAAAAAAATCGAGAAAACGTGGAGAAAAAGTGGAGAAAAAGTGGAGAAAAAGTGGAGAAAAAGTGGAGAAAAAAATGTAGAAAAAGTGGAGAAAAAATGGAGAAAAAGTGGAGAAAAGGTGGAGAAAAAGTGGAGAAAAAGTTGAGAAAAAGTGGAGAAGAAGTGGAGAAGAAGTGGAGAAAAAATGGAGAGAAAAAAATGGAGAAAAAAATGGAGAAAAAGTGGAGAAAAATTGGAGAAGAAGTGGAGAAGTGGAGAAGAAGTGGAGAAGTGGAGAAGAAGTGGAGAAGAAGTGGAAAAAAATGGAGAAAGAGTGGAGAAAAAGTGGAGAAAAAAATGGAGAAAAAGTGCCGAAAAAATGGAGAAAAAGTGGAGAAAAAGTAGAGAAAAAGTGGAGAAAAAATGTAGAAAAAGTGGAGAAAAAATGGAGAAGAAGTGGAGAAAAAGTGGAGAAAAAATGGAGAAAAAGTGGAGAAAAAGTGGAGAAAAAGTGGAGAAAAAGTGAAGAAAAAATTGAGAAAAAGTGGAGAAAAAGTGGAGAAAAAGTGGAGAAAAAGTGGAGAAAAAATTGAGAAAAAGTGGAGAAAAAATGGAGAAAAAGTGGAGAAAAAGTGGAGAAAAAGTGGAGAAAAAATGGAGAAAAAGTGGAGAAAAAGTGGAGAAAAAATGTAGAAAAAGTGGAGAAAAAATGGAGAAAAAGTGGAGAAAAGGTGGAGAAAAATTGGAGAAGAAGTGGAGAAGTGGAGAAGAAGTGGAGAAGAAGTGGAGAAGAAGTGTTTGTTCATGCCAGATACGAGATAAATAATTTTTTACCGGCGCTGTCATTTACTGTAACGTGATCATCGGTTTACGGTGTATACACGGCAGATCAGAATAAGGCTACATTAACACGACCGATCCATTTTTGCGGTCTGCAAAAAACAGTCCGTTTTTTTTCACGGGTGCATCCGTGTGGCATCCGTTTCCGTTTCGTAGACGGTCCGTATGTCATCTGTTTGTCATCCGTGTGCCTTCCGTTTTTTTTGTGTACTGCACAAAAACTGAAGGAGGGTAAATGCATAAATTTACCCAGGATCCATAGCTTCAACCTACATGAGGCGGTCACATGTTCACTCCAGTGCCATTTTCTACTGCTTTTCACAGCGTAGAGCACTCTGGTGATTTTCTTGTGCTTGTGCACTTCATATCAGTCTTTTCTGTCATTATAATGGCAGAAAGACACATAATGTCCCACTGTCCTGCATTTTGTAATTTTGCACCCTTTGGTGCCTTTCATGTGGCACTAAGGGGTGCTTAGCTTTGTATTTAGCCAAAAAAATGAAAAAAAAAATTACGTAGGGTTCCCCCTATTTTTGTAGCCAGCTAGGGTAAAGCAGACGGCTGCAGCCTGCAGACCACCGCTGGCAACCTCACCTTGGCTGGTAATCCAAAACTGAGAGCACCCCACGCTGTTATTTTAAATTAAATAAATAATTTAAAAAAAAAACACGTAGGGGTCCCCCCAAAATTGGATCACCAGCCAAGGTAAAGCAGACAGCTGGGGTCTGATATTGTCAGACTAGGGAGGTCCATGGTTATTGGACTCTCCCCAGGCTAAAAATAGCAGGCCGCAGCCGCCCCAGAAGTGGCACATCCATTAGATGCGCCAATCCTGGTGCTTCGCCCGAGCTCATCCCGCGCCCTGGTGTGGTGGCAAACGGGGTAATATATGGGGTTAATACCAGATGTGTAATGTCCCCTGGCATCAAGCCCTGGGGTTGGTGAGGTCAGGCGTCTATCAGATACTCGACATCACCAACCCAGTCAGTAATAAAAAAAAATAGACGACAAACACATTTTTATTTGAAAAAACACTCCCCAAAACATTCCCTCTTTAACCAATTTATTAGAAAGAAAAACAAATCCAGGTCTGGTGTAATCCAAGGGGTTGCCATGACGATCCACACTGTCCCAGTCAATGAAGAGCAGAATGTTCCCCATTGGCTGGGAGAGCAATGCAGTGACCTGAGCTAACATCAATGGGTCAGCCCAGGTCACTGCAGGGCATGACAAGTGCTGCTGTCAGGAGCGAGGTACATTACCTGCGCTGATCTCCAGCACACTGACAGCCCCTGTCACTGAGTTCAATGACCGCCGCCTTCACAGCCAAGTATCGCGAGAGGCCCGTGACGTCACCGCTAGTCAGTCTCGGGTCGGAAGCGAGAGAAGGTGATGTGACAAGCGGCGGCCATGGAGAACAGTGACAGCGCTGAGGTCGGGATGGCGGGACTTCTTCACCGCAGGTAAGCCCAGCGGGGCCATGTGTGCAGAGTGTGTGTGTGTGTGTGTGTGTGTGTGTGTGTACGTGTGTACATGCCGCATGCAGGAGGGGGCGGAGCGAGCTGAGCGGGGAAGTGTGGGCTTCCTGCACGTAACTAGGATAAACATCGGGTTACTAACCAAAGCCCTTTGCTTGGATACCCGATGTTTATCTTGGTTACCAGCTTCTGGCAGGCTGCCAGCGATGGCTCCTGCATACTGTAGCTGTAAAAAGCCCTGCTTTTTGCTGCTAGAACCGTTCTCGAATGTATCTAGAACTATCGAATTTTAGCAAAAAAGCTCGAGTTCTAGTTTGATCTAGAACAGCCCCCAAAATCACTCGAACCGCGAACTGGAGAACCGCGAACCGCGCTTAACTCTACTATTGACCTACTGATTGCATCGATCCGTAGCTGGCTGTGCGTCCTTAGGCTGACTGGACATGTACCGGAGTGGACCTTTGGAACATGGACTTTTGAAGATGGCTATAAGGAATTCCTTAATCCATGTATCTTTTTTGTGTGTATATGTTTATGACATATCCGTCTTATGTTCTTGCTGTATGTTTGACCTGTTTATGTTTTCTGCTCCGGTCGTGTTTGCTGGAACTTTAACTATGTTTCATACTTTCTGCATTTGATTTTCATCTTATCATCTGTCCCGGTGACATCCAATTAGCTACACTTATCAATATGCGGATCCACTCCCCTATATTTGATCTTTATACATTACCTTGCCCTCCTCGCTTTTCCCTTTCCTCCCCTTCCCTCTTCCCACCCCCTTCCCCCCCCTTCCCCTTCTCCCCCTCCCATATACCTTATATATTATATATAGGGGTTTTCCAGTCCCGACATTACTTCTTATTTCTATCTATTTATTTATTTTTTGTTTCGTTTTGGCATGCTCTGTAGGATCTATATATAACTCCGTGATGGAGTCATGATCACTGTCTTATGGTGTGCCAATTTATGATTTTTTCCTGTCCCTCTCTCCATGACCTATTCTGTTATATTTATCATTAATATGAAATGCCACCTGTGCCCGATGTGGAGACGAGTGGCATTTTCTGACCCTTTTGTCCAGCAGCTATGTAGCTCTGTGTATGAGGGATTGACCTCTCATTTTTGCCCATCTGTTACACACGCGTGTGGATTGATACGCAGGCACTTGGATTTATACTCCCAGCTATTATGCTATTTTGCTTCCTTTGTTATGGTTGCTGGGAGACTCTGCATGGAGGCCTTTGACGCGACGCACGCATGCGCTGTCTGGATCCTTGTGGTGGGGATTCCTGTGTTTGAACTCCGTGACTTATTTGTCCGGATTGTTTGACACTCCCCCCTAATTATCTTTATTTCATGTCATTTTCTCCTAGTGGGCTGTACCCAGGACATAGACGCGTCGCGCGCATGCGCTGTCTGTGTCTCCTGTGATGGGGGTTCCTGTGTTTGAACTCCGTGACGCATATGCCTGGATGTTTGACACTCCCCCTGATTATCTCCACCCCATGTCATCGTTTGGTGGGCTGTACCCAGGGCACAGACGCGACGTGTGCATGCGCTGTCTGCGCTTTCTGCGGCGGGGGCTTCCGGGCACTTCCGGGACGAATGGTGGGATGACGCATGTCCTCCTTCTGTTCTTCCACATGGTGCCCGGTGGCCCCTGCCCTGGAAGGCGGGGCATCATGACGCGGAGCGCGTCGATTTGCCTCGGATCCCTGTCACTTCCCTTTATAAACCCACATGTTATGCACCATGGCCAGCCTCCTGACGAAGCCACGTCCAGTGAAACGCGCGTCGAGGCCCCGCCCATCACCACCAGCCTGCCTGCTAGTACCTTTAACATGTCTCAAGGTAAAATTTGTCTTAACCCTATTTCATGACATGTTATTGGCACATATCTAGGGAAAGTACTTTATGGGTGATTTACCCTTTGATTTATCAGTTTCCTCTTTCCCTGGCCTTTCTGTTATCTGACCTCTTTGTGCTTAGCAGCAGTTTTTCATCTGCTGGTGATGTTTGTGCATATTTTTGTGTCTGGCGATTTCAAGACTCTTCGCCACCACTGTCTGTCCTTATGTCACACATATTCTATTAATATATTTTTTGTATTTCACCATATATTTGCTTTGGTCGCCTTTCTCACCAGTGATCTTCCTTTTATTCTGTATATTGGTATAATTGATCACTGGGATCTCTTTAGGTTTAGTAGGCTTTAGATCATTGTATTTTTTGGGATGTGCGATCCATGTCTTTTTCTCTATAGTGTGTTAAGTTAAATTAAATAATTTAAATAATTTACAAATTGCTTAATCATTAAATTATTTATTCATTGAAATTAAATTATCGAAAATTGTAAAAAGCCTCTGTAGACAAAGACAGCACTGGAAATCTAGTGTCACCTAATGGAAGTGGCAAGCCTAAAAGTCAATATCAATAAAAAACAAATGCTCCCATTTGCGGATATGTTTTTGGATGCTTGCCCCTCATCAGAGCAAAGCAGGATGTCTGCCCTTATGTCCACCTTTTAGGAATCATTATCAGAGGACTTTCCCAGCAAAGTTACACTCTACTTACGCCCTTAAAATTGCGTCTGCAAATGTCATTGGTTGGCTTTTTATTCCATGCCATCCTTTTTGGAGTTTACATGCATTTTCAGGGACATATATCTAATGTCTTGATTCATTCATTATTTATGGATAGGAGGGCTGTTCAATGTTTGATATCCTCCTCTGCCATCTACTGACCATTGTTATTATATAAGTTCATGTATTGTAGCTGTAATTTCCCATAATGCCTTTCTCCCTGTAATTCCTCATATCTTAGCGAGTAAGCTATCTACCATTGCTTGTACTGGGATCCGTGCTCACATCCCTCAGACACATCTTACAAACGTGCTTTGGTGGCAAAACAAAAGGCTTGTTAAAGGGTCGACATTGACTTTTGGGATCACTACATCGAATATGTAACACTTGAGATCCAGTCCTTTTCCTCTCTGAAGAGGTTAGATAAATTCCAGGAGGAGCACTACTTGGTCTATTACTTTGCATTCCTCAGATGCCCTGTCAGAGGCCTCTCAGCTTGACAAGTATAACCTCCTCCTTTGCACTGATGAGGGGTAAACATTCTGAAACACGCCTACAAATAAAGTGCCTGATTTAGCTTTTTATCCTAAATCATATCGTTAAAGTGCCGATATTGTTTTTTAACATTGTTACATCCAATAGGTGGCACTAGAGTTGCATATTTCAATTTTCAAAGAAGCACTTCATGTCCTATAAGACTCCTTACTTCCACAAAGAGAGACATTGCCCCTCCCAACCCCTATTGATATAAGTGATCTTCCAGTATCCCGATTTGAGCAGTGGAATAAGCAAAAAAAAAAACAGATGCACTCCAATGTGTGAAGAAGTTTGAACCAAAGTAATGTGACCCCCTCCGTGGAAAGGCTCACCTGTAGTAGTTGTGTGACGTGCTGGCAAAACCAGGTAGTCACAAATTAGGCTCCTGCATTACACCGTTCCCACACTAGGAAACACACAGCCAACCATTAAACCCTAGTCACCCTCTTAGGGACAGATAGACACACCAGTGGCCGTGGCCAGGCAGTTGGTGCACTCCCACCCAGGGGTTTAGACAGCCCAGGGCGGGAAAACAGTCAGTCTAAGACAAAACAGTTTTAGAGTTCAGTGGTGGAGGTCAGTCCTGTGTGTCAGGCCTGAAGTAAACTGACAGGTATCAGGATAGGAGCCCTGGTGCCTTGGCTAGGAGGCAGACGGTGGTCTCCATCAGCAGGAGACGGGAAGAAAGCTCGGTGGAACCGAGGTGGACTGGGACAGGGTTGTAGCCCGGCAGTACCGGCACGGGGAACCGACCTGGAAACCGTAGCACAAAGGGGGGTACTCGGACCCTGAAGCCAGAAGCCAGAATCAACTGGAGCTGGTTAATTAACCGATTGAGGCCAGGACTAGAGGTTCTGTCCCACCCAAAGTCCCTCATAGAAGACAACAGCCCACCGATTAGGGATAAGAGGTCGCCGCCAAGGCCTAAAGATCTCACGGGCCAGTGTCTGCGGGCACGGCTCCTTAGGCCACATCCAGCCGGGAGCGGACTCCTACGTTTCACACTAGGAACTAATTTCTACTTAAAATGGTGCAGGAAAAGGATACAGACCACCAGCCGGGTGGGGGACCAGAACGCACCTGGCCGCGGCACCGGCCACCACCACCTTGGTTTACCAGAGACTCGTGTGTGTTTCTAACTGTGAGTACACTAGCACCCCCTGCGGTCGCCATCCCCTGCACTCATCCAACCGGGTCCCGGGGCCACCATCCCTCCACACGAAGGGGTTAACAACTTGCTGCACAACATCTCCCCCGGGTGCCCCATCACAGCATCGGTGGTGTCCTACCTCACCACACACCGTGGGTGGCGTCACGAACTCAATACGGCCCAGTCCATACAAATACGTCGCCCCATTTATTCGGCGTGTATGTGAGACCCCGGGTCCGGAGACCCTCGAGCCACCTCCCCTGAAGGACCGGACTCGAGCATCGACCAGCTGCTGGCACGGGGGCGGCACAGTTGTGCTCGAGCCACCATTACGGTATTACTGCTCTTACTGGTGTATGTGACTCAGTGAAAAGGGGGGCTTGGACCATGTCATGGTGATTACTTTGCTTTATTATGCACCTGCCAGGTCCCAGTCACAGCTGCAGTCTGTAGTATGGCCACAGCAGAGGCAGCCGGTCGTGTTCATTCTGCCACTTTAGCTGAGCATGGCTAATTTGCATGCGATGCACTTCAGAAGTCTTGCATGCCAGTTACCCATGCGGTGGCTCCAGGCGCAGTGGTGCAGAGCAGAGCGCATCATCATGCTGCACCCTCATCACACTGCTGTGGGCAATGGGAATGGGAATGCTAAGGGCTCCATGGAGTAGCTGTAGACAAGGGTAGGATAATTGCAGGGGCTGGGGGTGGTGAAGGGACCTGCCGACCCCACCTTATGCTTCACCTTGATGTGAGAATGAGGGCACACATCCAGCTTAAATGCATCTCAGTACAGAGAGGATGCTGCATGACATGGGAGCCAAGGAGGGTGAGTAGAATTATTTTTTTATTTTTGCTTTAGAGACAGTAAAGAGGGGTACATATAATTACCAGGAGGGGGACATATATACAAGGAAAGGCCCAGGAGAGGGACATACCGTATTTTCAAGACAACTGGGCATATAAGACGACCCCCAACTTTTCTAGTTAAAATACAGAGTTTGGGATCTACTGTATATACTGGAGTATAAACTGACCCGAGTAATGAGCCCATTGTTTAGTATTGTGCCCTGCAGTGATGAGCCCATTTTTTAGTAATGTCCCCTACAGTAATGTTTAGCAATGTCCTCCTAATTGTCCCCTTCTTGTCCCTTACTATGCTGTTGTGTACACACAATAAGGAATATTCTCACCTCTTCTCTGTACCCACGGTGTCCTCAGCATCATTTGGCAGACCACAGGCCTAATGACACCTCCATGATAGCGTCCAGTGCACGGAGTCGCCGCTGTAAGTTGCAGTCATGGCTTTACTGCAGTTGAATGCTTTGTGGTGCCGTAAAACATTTAACTGCAGTAAAGCGCTGACAGCAGCGGCGGCAGCACCGTGTACAGGACGTGATCATGAAGGAGTGCTTCTTGCGGACCTCAGGCACATAGGCCCCTCCATGATCGCGTCCTGCACACGGGGTCGCTGCTGTCAGCTCATTACTAAAGTTGAATGCTTTACGGCACCACAAAGCATTCAACTGCAGTAAAGTCATAATGGCAGCCTGCAGCGTTGGCTTCGTGTACCAGATGCTATTCATGGAGGGATCTATGGGCCAGCAATCTGCCAGAAGAAACAGGTAAGAGGGTACCTCAGAAACGAAGGAGAGGTGAGAATATTTTTTATTGTGTGTAAACAACGGCATAGTAGGGGACCTGTAGGAGGACATTACTAAACAATGGGCTCATGCAGCACTGTGCAACGACCCCAAGATGACTACTGACTTTTGAGAAGATTTTCAGGAGTTAAAAAGTCATCTGATACGCCGGAAAATACGGTATATACCAGGAAGAGCCCAGGAGGGGACATGTATACCAGGAGAGGGTCATCTATATATAATTGCCTTATTCCGTCTGTCTGTCTGTCTGTCTGTCTTGCTCCAAAATTTTGTCCTTACAATGACATTGTGTCCTTACAGTGACAACCGTCAGATTGGCCGCTGGGCTCGGCCTGGCCCCGCCCCCCACACGGATTGGCCGATGGGCTCGTCCTGGCCCCGCCCCCGCATGGATTGGCCGTTTGGCCTGGCCCCGCCCCCCACACGGATTGGCCGCTGGGCTCGGCTTGGCCCCGCCCCCCGCATGGATTGGCACGCGGTGCCGCTAGGCCACGCCCCCTCATGTTGTGCCGCTAGGCCACGCCCCTCACGCGGTGCCGCTAGGCCACGCCCTCACGCGGTACCGCTAGGCCCCGCCTCCTCACACTATGCCGCTAGGCCACGCCCCTCACACGGTGCCACTAGGTCCCGCCCCCTCACGCGGTGCCGCTAGGCCACGCCCCCATCATACTATGACGCTAGGCCACACCCCCTCACAATGTGACGATAGGCCACGCCCCCTGACACTATGCCGCTAGGCCACGCCCCTCACACTATGGCGCTAGGCCACGCCCCCTCACTATGCCGCTAGGCCATGCCCCTCACTATGCAGCTAGGTCACGCCCCCTCACACTATGCCGCTAGGCCACGCCCTCTCACAATATGGTGCTAGGCAACGCCCCCTCACACTATGCAGCTCGGCCACGCTCCCTCACACTGGCGCTAGGCCATGCCCCCTCACACTATGCAGCTAGGCCACGTCCCCTCACACTTTGCAGCCAGACCACGCCCCCTCACTGTGCTGCTAGGCCACGCCCTCACATTATGGTGCTAGGCCACGCCCCCTTACACTATGCAGCTAGGCCATGCCCCCTCACGATCCCACTAGGCCACGCCCCTCATGCTATGCCGCTAGGCCACACCCTCTCACTATGGTGCTAGGCCACGCCCTCACACTATGGTGCTAGGCCACGCCCCCACACACTATGCCGCTAGGCCACACCCTCTCACTATGGTGCTAGGCCACGCCCTCACACTATGGCGCTAGGCCACGCCCCTCACACTATGATGCTTGGCCACGCCCCTCACGCCATGACGCTAGGCAACACCCCCTGACACTATGGTGCTAGGCCACACCCCCTCACACTAGGCCACGCCCCCCACTATGCCGCTAGGCCACACCCCCACTATGCCGCTATGCCACGCCCCCACTATGCTGCTAGGCCACGCCCCCCGCACAGGTTGGGCACCTGTACACCTCCTTCCAAGACAACTCCTCCTATTATACTCCTCTCTGAGGGGTTTGCAGCATGGGGATGGAGCATGATGGGGGGTGAAGCATGGGGAATGCAGCACGATGGGGGGTGCAGCATGGGGGGTGGACCATGATTGGGGTGCCCAGAATGGGGGGATGAAACACGATGGGGGGTTCGCAGCAAGGGGGATGGAGCACGATGGGGGGTGCAGCATGGGGGATGGAGCACGATGGGGGGTGCCCAGAATGGGAGGTTGAAACTCGATGGGGGGTGCGCAGCATGGGGGATGGAGCACGATGGGGGGTGCAGCATGGGGGAATGGAGCACGATGGGGGGTGCCCAGAATGAGGGGGGATGAAACACGATGGGGGGTGCCCAGAATAGGGGGATGAAACACGATGGGGGGTGAGCAGCATGGGGAAAGGAGCACGATGGGGGGTGAGCAGCATGGGGGATGGAGCACGATTGGGGGTGCACACCTCCCCCCAGAACACACACACACTGCCACACACGCACTGCACAACACACCACACACACTGGCAACCACAAACACCCCCCTACACAGACACCCACACACACAGACAGACAACGCCGCACACACACAACACACAAACACCGCGGCACACACAAATATACGCACATACCGCGCAACACACACACATTGCACAAAACATACCTCCCCCCAAAACACACACACGCACCCCACACCCACACGCACATAAACTGTGCAACACACACAGCACCACACACAGACAACACTGCAGACACACAGCGCTCCACAAACAACGCAACACACACAACGCAACACACAAACAACACCACTCTCACACACCCCCACCCAGACAACACCCAGAACATTTACAGCGCCCTACACAAACACTTGACACTACACACAACATCTATATATATATATAACAAAAATCATACATTAACTACACAATAAATTCTAGAATACCCGATGCGTTAGAATCGGGCCACCTTCTAGTATATATATATATATATATATATATATATATATATATATATATACAGTGCCTACAAGTAGTATTCAACCCCCTGCAGATTTAGCAGGTTTACACATTCGGAATTAACTTGGCATTGTGACATTTGGACTGTAGAGCAGCCTGGAAGTGTGAAATGCACTGCAGCAAAAAAGAATGTTATTTCTTTCTTTTTTTTTTTTTTTTTTTAAATTGTGAAAAGTTTATTCAGAGGGTCATTTATTATTCAACCCCTCAATCCACCAGAATTCTGTTTGGTTCCCCTAAAGTATTAAGAAGTATTTCAAACACAAAGAACAATGAGCTTCACATGTTTGGATTAATTATCTCTTTTTCCAGCCTTTTCTGACTAATTAAGACCCTCCCCAAACTTGTGAACAGCACTCATACTTGGTCAACATGGGAAAGACAAAGGAGCATTCCAAGGCCATCAGAGACAAGATCGTGGAGGGTCACAAGGCTGGCAAGGCGTACAAAACCCTTTCCAAGGAGTTGGGCCTACCTGTCTCCACTGTTGGGAGCATCATCCGGAAGTGGAAGGCTTATGGAACTACTGTTAGCCTTCCACGGCCTGGACAGCCTTTGAAAGTTTCCACCCGTGCCGAGGCCAGGCTTGTCCGAAGAGTCAAGGCTAACCCAAGGACAACAAGGAAGGAGCTCCGGGAAGATCTCATGGCAGTGGGGACATTGGTTTCAGTCAATACCATAAGTAACGTACTCCACCGCAATGGTCTCCGTTCCAGACGAGCCCGTAAGGTACCTTTACTTTCAAACCGTCATGTCAAGGCTCGTCTACAGTTTGCTCATGATCACTTGGAGGACTCTAAGACAGACTGGTTCAAAGTTCTCTGGTCTGATGAGACCAAGATCGAGATCTTTGGTGCCAACCACACACGTGACGTTTGGAGACTGGATGGCACTGCATATGACCCCAAGAATACCATCCCTACAGTCAAGCATGGTGGTGGCAGCATCATGCTGTGGGGCTGTTTCTCAGCCAAGGGGCCTGGCCATCTGGTTCGCATCCATGGGAAGATGGATAGCATGGCCTACCTGGAGATTTTGGCCAAGAACCTCCGCTCCTCCATCAAGGATCTTAAGATGGGTCGTCATTTCATCTTCCAACAAGACAACGACCCAAAGCACACAGCCAAGAAAACCAAGGCCTGGTTCAAGAGGGAAAAAATCAAGGTGTTGCAGTGGCCTAGTCAGTCTCCTGACCTTAACCCAATTGAAAACTTGTGGAAGGAGCTCAAGATTAAAGTCCACATAAGACACCCAAAGAACCTAGATAACTTGGAGAAGATCTGCATGGAGGAGTGGGCCAAGATAACTCCAGAGACCTGTGCCGGCCTGATCAGGTCTTATAAAAGACGATTATTATCTGTAATTGCAAACAAGGGTTATTCCACAAAATATTAAACCTAGGGGTTGAATAATAATTGACCCACACTTTTATGTTGAAAATTTATTAAAATTTAACTGAGCAACATAACTTGTTGGTTTGTAAGATTTATGCATCTGTTCATAAATCATGGACTTGTTTGAAGTTTGCAGGATCTAACTTATTTGCATCTTATCAAACCTGCTAAATCTGCAGGGGGTTGAATACTACTTGTAGGCACTGTATATATATATATATATATATAAAGAGGGGGGCATATATACCAGGAGGGGCCCAGGAGAGGGACATATATACCAGGAAGGGGACATATACAGTATACTAGGAGGGTGGCATATATATCCCGAGAAGGACATTTATACCAGAAAGGGGACAAACAAACCAGAATGAGGACATGTATACCAGGATGGGTCCCGGAGAGGGACATATGTACCAGGAGGGGCCAAAGATGGGACATATATTCCAGGATGGGGACAAAGAAACCAGAATGTGGACATATAAACCATGAGGGGCTTAGGAGGGGGAACATAGATACCAGGAGGGTGACATATCAGGAGGGGCAAAGGACAGAGACATATATACAAGGAAAGGGACATATATATCAAGATGGTGACAAATAACTCAAAATGGAAACACATAAACCAGGATGGAGCCCGGGGAACATATGTACCAGGAGGGGGATATATATACCAGGAGGGGGACATAAATAGCAGGAGGATGACATGGATACCAGGAGGGGGAAAAATAACAAGCTTGGGAACATATATACCAGGAGGGGTACATACTGTATATACAGTGCCTTGCAAAAGTATTTGGCCCGCTTCAATTTTTCAACCTTTTCCCACATTTCAGGCTTCAAACATAAAGATAAAAAATTTAGATGTTATGGTGAAGAATCAACAACAAGTGGGACACAATTGTGAAGGTGAACGAAATGTATTGCTTATTTTAAACTTTTATAAAAAATATTAAACTGAAAATTGTGGCGTGCAATATTATTCGGCTCCTTTATTTTCAGTGCAGCAAACTCACTCCAGAAGTTCATTGAGGATCTCTGAATGATACAATGTTGTCCTAAATGACTGATGATGATAAATATAAGCCACCTGTGTGTAATCAAGTCTCTGTATAAATGCACCTGCTCTGTTATAGTCTCAGTATTCTGTTTAAAGTACAGAGAGCATCATGAAAATCAAGGAACACAACAGGCAGGTCCGTGATACTGTTGTGGAGAAGTTTAAAGACAGATTTGGTTACAAAAAGATTTCCAAAATTTTAAACATCCCAAGAAGCACTTTGCAAGAGATCATATTGAAATGGAAGGAGTATCATACCACTGCAAAACTACCAAGACCCAACCGTCCATCCAAACTTTCATCTCAAGCAAGTAGAAGACTGATCAGAGAAGCAGCCAAGAGGCTCATGATAACTCTGGATGAACTGCGGAGATCTACTGATGAGGTGGGAGAGTCTGTTCATAGGACAACAATCAGTCGTACACTGCACAAATCTGGCATTTATGGAAGAGTGGCAAGAAGACAGCCTTTTCTCAAAGATATCCATAAAATGTGTTGTCTAAAGTTTGCTACAAGCCACCTGGGAGACACACCAAACATGTGGAATAAGGTGATCTGGTCAGATGAAACCAAAATCAAACTTTTTGGGCACCCAAATATGTTATGATATGTTTGGCATAAAAGCAACACAGCTCATCACCCTGAACACACCATGCCCATTGTCAAACATGTGCTTGCATCATCATGGTTTGGGCCTGCTTTTCTTCAGCAGGGACAGTGAAGATGGTTAAAATTGATGGGAAGATGGATGGAGCCAAATACAGGAACATTCTTGAAGAAAACCTGTTAGAGTCTGCAAAAGACCTGAGACTGGGACGGAGATTTGTCTTTCAACAAGACAATGATCCAAAACATGAAGCAAAATCTATGATTGAATGGTTCACAAATAAACATATTCAGGTGTTAGAATGGCCAAGTCAAAGTCCAGACATGAATCCAATCGAGAATCTGTGGAAAGAGCTGAAAACTGCGGTTCACAAATGCTCTCCATCCAACCTCACTCAGCTTGAGCTATTTGCAAAGGAGGAATGGGCAAGAATTTTAGTCTCTCGATATGCAAAACTAATAGACACATACTCCAAGCGACTTGCAGCTGTAATCGCAGAAAAAAGTGACGCTAAAAAGTATTAACTTAAAGGGGACGAATAATATTGTACTCCCCAATTTTCAGTTATTTATTTTTTTTTAAAGTTTAAAAAAGCAATAAATTTCGTTTAACTTCACAGTTGTGTCCCACTTGTTGTTCATTCTTCACCATAAAATTTAAATTTTTTTATCTTTATGTTTGAAACCTGAAATGTGGGAAAATGTTGAAAATGTTGAAAAATTCAAATGTTGAAAAATTCAAGGCACTGTATAAACTTGGCTTTTATTGATACAAAACATATAAGGCTGACAAAAACAAAGGTTAAATATGATTGACAAAAGAAAAAGAATGGATGAAATATTGTAATCCTGTATTTATCCCCAATGAAGTATCAGAGCACTGATAATAGAATGTACAATAGGTATATAAACAAGGTTTTGTCCACAGATAAGTAATATAATCCCAAAACACAGAATACCTGGCAGTAGAGCCTCACCTTAAAAGATAATGTGGCAGTAAGTCAATAGATGGTGTAAAAAATGTCCTGCAGTTTTTTATTTTATTATCTCTTTTATTTAATCTCATTGCCTGTATTGTATTTACTCTCTATGTCTTATTTTTATTTTTTTTTAATATTCTCTATTGATTTACTGCAACATTTACAGCCAGGATTTTTTTTTCTGTATTAATACAAGTAATATTTGCGTCATTTTTGTTTGAAAATGTATTACGTATTCTATATCAGAATATGGTGCATGAGACACTTCAGTATGTCTTGTATTTACAGTGTTATTAGATATTAGGATTTAAATTACTGGATACAGGCACTTTACTTCTGGGATGAGCCCCAGGATGAATAAAAGCATCCCTCTACATTGGTAAAATATCCCTTTTTATAATCCATACTGGTATTATCCACAATGTTACCATTAGTAATGGGTAAATATCTAATCAGTTTATTGGGGGTCTCATCAGAAGGAATATTGTTTCAAGAGTTATATATAGTCTGAGTGGAAAAATTAGGGTTGGCTCTATGGACTCTAACCTTTCGATTTTTTTCTTCATCCAACAATGAGATTTTTTGACCGAAATGACGCCCTCCTGGGTGCATAATCCTAAAAGACTGTTCCCACTGTTTCCCTTCCTCAGCCAAATGAACTAACCTTGTGGGTGGGTTTATTATTATCTAAATTTTTCAGTTCTGTCATCACATACATTTGATTTAGGGCGATTATTCCGTTTATATTGCCAACTATAAATAGACCCTGTTTGGAAATCGAACCGAACCCTCAATAGTTTATCTTTTTTAATGATCACATCTGCTTCAAATTTGGTTAATCTTAAGGCCAGATCGCTAGCGAGCGTACCCACCTCCGTCGGTTGTGTGTCACGGGCAAATCGCTGCCCGGGGCGCACAACATCGCCCGGACCCGTCACACAACTTACCTTTGTAGCGACGTCGCTGTGACCGGCGAACCGCCTCCTTTTTAAGGGGGCGGTTCATTTGACGTGACAGCGACATCTCTAAGAGGCTGCCCAATAGAAGCGGAGGGGCGGAGATGAGCGGGACGAACATCCCGCCCACCTGCTTCCTTCCTTATTGTGGGCGGCCGCAGGTAAGGTGAGGTTCCTCGTTCCTGCGGTGTTACACATAGCGATGTGTGCAGCTGCAGGAACGATGAACAACCTGCGTCCTGCAACAGCAACGATTATCGGGAAATGGACAGCTTGTCAACGATCAACGATAAGGTGAGTATTTTGGATCGTTAGCGGTCGCTCGTACGTGTCACACGCAACGACGTCGCTAACGAGAACGGATGTGCGTCACGAATTCCGTGACCCCAACGACATCTCGTTAGCGATGTCGTTGCGTGTAAAGCGGCCTTAAGAGTGGTTATTTTATCAAGCCTTTCATATTCCACAAATTGTTTAAATATAACAATTCTATCCTGAATATCTTGGATATTTGATAGTGCACCATTAGCTATATTCTGTCTTTTAATAACCAACCTAGAAATCATCCCCTTAGAACATTATACCATAAATATATCCCAGACTTTAGAGAATTTTAATCATAGACTTGGAGTCCTATAATTATCTATGAAATATCAGAAGATCATTTAACTGAATTGAATATTAAATATGGAACACCTAAGTAAGGATGTAATAGAGGAACTTCTCCAATCTCGAAAATATTCACCTGTTATAACGTAAAAGCTCCAGAAAAGTTGGCTCTAATATCCTTAAAACTATATAAGACCCGCAACACACATCCATGTAATTTGTACGTGTGCGGTACGTATTTGCACGTACCGGAGACACGTACACACGGAGACCCATGTTATTCAATGGTAGATGGCACACACACGTAAAATCACACGGAACATGTGTCTGTGAGGTAAGTACGTGTGTGCACTTTTCTACACGGACAACATGTCCGTTATTGGCCGGCAGCACGCAGGACGGACCCGCTTTAGTCTATGGGTCTGTGCCTGCACGTACCGCACACGGAGTATGTCCGTGTTCAGGATGTTTCGTGCGTGTGCGTTTTTACACTAGCGATCTTATTTTTTTTTTTTAATTAAATTCAGTATACTTACCTTTTTTTCTGCTGCTCTCAGTCATACTTACATTGGCGCTCGGTTTTTTTCTTCTCCCGGCTCATAACGCTCCACGATCACCAGCCCGGCAAGAAACAGCTGTGCACAGAATGCGCGGCAACAATTACTTTGAATATGCCGGCCGCTCATTAATCAATCTCGTATTCCCTGCTTTCCCCACCCACAGACGCCTGTGATTGGTTGCAGTCAGACACGCCCCCCACGCTGAGTTACAGCTGTCTCACTGCACCCAATCACAGCAGCCGGTGGGCGTGTCTATACTGTGCAGTAAAATAAATAAATAAATAATTAAAAAACCGGCGTGCGGTCCACCCCATTTTAATATTAGCCAGATAAAGCCACCACCGCACCTGTCACCTCCACGCAGCTAATGAAGGCAATAGCGCGATCAGCTGTATTCAGCGTTAGCCGCGAGTAACCTCAGTGACAGCTCAGCTGATCGCGCTACTGCCTTCATTAGCTGCGTGGAGGTGACAGGAGCGGCGGTGTCTGCTGCAGCTCCGGTCACCTCCATGCAGCAGAGCTGGAAGCGACGCTGGACCATCCTGGAGTACGCCGGACATGGAGGGCTTTTTCGGGCTTATTAAAGTGGTGAACCAGGGTATATGATTGTGTTTTTTATTTCTAATAAAGGATTTTTTCGGGTGTGTGTGTTTATTTACTGTAATTTACAGATTAATCATGGAAGGCATCTCGGGGAGACGCCTGACATGATTAATCTAGGACTTATTGGCAGCTATGGGCTGCCAATAACTCCTTATTACCCCGATTTGCCAATGCACCAGGGCAAATCGGGAAGAGCCGGGTACAGTCCCAGAACTGTCGCATCTAATGTATGCGGCTATTCTGGACGGCTGCTGACTAATATTGTTAGGCTGGGGGGCTCCCCATAACGTGGGGCTCCCCATCCTGAGAATACCAGCCTTCAGCCGTATGGCTTTATCTGGCTAGTATTAAAATGGGGGGGACCGCACGCCGTTTTTTTTTTAATTATTTATTTATTTATTTTACTGCACAGTATAGACACGCCCACCGGCTGCTGTGATTGGGTGCAGTGAGACACCTATCACTCAGCGTGGGGGGCGTGTCTGACTGCAACCAATCATAGGCGCCGGTGGGTGGGGAAAGCAGGGAATACAAGATTGATTAATGAGCGGCCGGCATATTCAAAGTAATTGTTGCCGCGTATTATCTGCACAGCTGTTCCTCGCCGCGCTGGTGATCGGGGAGCGGTAAGTATGAGAGAGGGCTACTAATTTCAGTCACTCGGGGGATTAGCGGTCACCGGTGAATCCTTCACAGGTGACCGCTAATCAGTACGCGGCACACAGACAGAGCCGCGGCATGAAAATGAAGTCGGGGGAAGTTCACCCGAGTTCATTCTCATCGCGCAACTCTGTCTGCTGTCAGCCGACATGTATCAATGACATTGTGCAACACACAAACGGACATTCCACACGGACATTCCACGTACACATACACGGGCATTTTACACACACACACGGACATTTTACACGTACACACGGCTCGCATACGCCATCACACGGATGCCATACGTACCGGAGAAATGCCCCAAAAAACGGAACACGGACCTGAAAAACGGACCGTGTCACACGGACGTTTTTTTTGCGGAAGTGTGTTTTAGGCCTAAGTAAGGAGTACTTTACACGCTGCAACATCGCTAATGATTTATCGTCGGGGTCACGGTGTTTGTGACGCACATCCGGCATCGTTAGCGACATTGCAGTGTGTGACACGTACGAGCGACCTTCAATGATCGCAAAAGTGGTAAAAATCGTTGGTGTTGGAGAGGTCATCCAAACACCAAATATCGTTGTCTGGTGAGTAGCGATGTTGTTCGTCGTTCCTGCGGCATCACACATCGCTATGTGTGACACAGCAAGAGCGACGAACATCTCCTTACCTCCATCCACCGGCAATGAGGAAGGAAGGAGGTGGGCGGCATGTTCCAGACGCTCATCTCCGCCCCTCCTCTGCTATTGGACGGCTGCCGTGTGATGTCGCTGTGATGCCGCACGAACCGCCCCCTTAGAAAGGAGGCGGTTCACAGGCAACAGCGACGTCATTAAGCAGGTAAGTATGTGATAGGTGTTAGCGATGTTGTGCGCCACAAGCAGCGTTTTGCCCGTGACGCACAACCGACGGGGGGAATATGCTCGCTAGCGATATCAGTACCGATATCACAGCGTGTAAAGTACCCCTAAGTTTCATCTTCATCATCCTGGTAGATGAGAGCAGGTTTTTATCAAGAATGTCTCAATACATTTGTTCATTCATCCTTCTTTCAATTACATGAAGTTTCCCAAAACCATATGCTGTAAAACAGCCCCACACCATGATATTCCCACCTCCAAACTTTCCTGTTATTATGGTGTTTTTTAGGGTGATGCAGTGCTTTTTCACCTAAAACAATGATGTGTGTGTTATGGCATCCAAATAATTCAATTTTGGTCTCATCTGACCAGACTATATTATCTTAGTATTTTACAGGATTGTCTATATGTTGTTAAACAAACTTTAAACCCGCCTGAATATGCTTTCGTTCAGCAATAAAGTCTAGAGTGGTGAGCGAGCATACAGGACATGGAGGTTGAGTGCATTACTTATTAATTTCTTTGAAACAATTTAACCCGATTTCCAGGTCTTTCTGTAGCTCTCCACTGGTGGTCCTTGGATCTTTAACAACACTTCTGATAATTATTTCCACTCCTTTGAAATATTGTGGGGGACATCAAGTCATGGCCAGTTTATGGTGAAATTATGTTCTTTTCACTTCTGTACTATGGCCCAATAGTATTCATTGGAACCTTCAGTATTTTAAGAAATATTCTGTAACCAATGCCATCATTATGTTTGCAACAATACGAGAAGTCTATGCCGTTCCTTTTATTTTTGTCCTGATGAAGAAGACGGAGATTTCTTTGAAACGCGTTGACCTGTGAAAATAAAGAAAAAGGAATTCCTTATATTTCTGGATATGTGGTTTTTAGCGCAACATTTAACCTGTTTTCTTTTAAAATATGCTTTTGGTTTTACCCATCATGAGATGTTTTTCTGGTGTGGCACCTTGGTAATGAAAAATCCTTTTTTGGCCATCAGTTGAACCAGTTGACATTATTTTTCACTAAGTGACAGGCTTTTTGCACCTCTCTTTCTTCATAATGTTTAATACTTTTTCCCTGTGTCATTTCTCATTATTACACATCACTAAATTTATGGACATCAATAGTTTGATTTCTTTGCCTGTGTACATTGAATGGGTTTTTCCGACATTTGTTGAGAATTTCATGTCAATAGCACCTTTAGAAATATAGTTACTTAGAAAAATGGTGATGTGTTCAATACTTGGAGCCACTTTTCTTTTGCTTTGGGTTAGTATGTGCCGTACTGTGCAAACTGAAACATCAGTGCTTGCTGTCACCAAATCGTGTTGCAGGACCTTTCCAGTTACGAAAGAGTTTTTAACAACTTGGTACTCTGGAATCTGGTTGCAGGTGTTGATAGTTTCCTCTTTCTTCCATGTCCAGGTAGTGTAGTCAGTGTTCTTTTAACTGAACTTGAGAACTATGCTTTCAGCTGCCTCTGTACATTCAATGTTTTTGATAGCTTTTCATATCATTTTCCTTGCTTTTACAAGGCAATGAACTCTTAACTTTTTAGAGCACTCTCTTGTCAATCCAAGAATATGAGGGAAATGAAGGCCATTGACCATGAGGAAAAGGCTAAAGTGATGCCCTGGCCTATCAGGTCGTCACAGGACATTGTGCAATCTGCCCTTCTGCATGGTGTCCATCTCCTCCTTGGTTACGGGTCCCTGGCTTTTGGTGTTGCTAAGAAAAAGCCACTCAAAAATCCTAGAAACACTCTGCACCACACCCACCAGACACACCAATGGGTAGCCTGAAGGGTATAGGGCCGCCCACTTGCGGGGTTGGTTGGGAGGGTCAGAGGTGTCAGGAGTAGTTAGTCAAGTGGTGACTCTTGAGAGGAGAGGTCACAAGTCATTAGAGGAGGTTAGGAGTTGGGCTCCTCAGTTACTAGGTGGCAGACGTTGGTCTGGGCCTGGTAGGAGCTGGAACCCCGGTCGCAGGGGATCGTGTCAAGGGGCACGGAACTGCCGAGCAGGGCAGCCGGCGGCCTTGAGCCATCTCTGGACAGGGGCCAGGGCACGGCGCGGTACGTGGACCCTAGGCCGGGAAGTAGCTTCAAGTGTCATGGTAATTTACCCGACGAGGGCGAAGACTTCACGATTCGTCCTCCATCCGCTCCAAAAATCGGGGTACTAGCGCAACGAGGGGGATAGGACTTTCCCAATACACAGTCCAGAAAATCCTAAGACCCGACTAGTTTCACACTACAGGGACCAACCAGTAAAGAAAGTGCCAAGGAAAAGGTCACATGCTAACGGGCAACACCATCGGGCCCAGGTACCAGCCACAAGTAAAAGGCAAGTTGAAACTGCAATACCGGTGTGGACTGTTTCCTCCTCGCTTCTGTACACATACATTGACTGTCCCCTACCATTGCCCCCTTATCATCCAGTGCTGGGGCCTAGCCCTGCTTGTGGAGGGCTCAAAACACCTAAGCTGCACTACCCCACCAGCCCCAGCAGCACCCTGCAGCGGCGGCTTCAATAACCTGGCCTCACGCGGCAAGTGGTGTAGTTGAAAAACTCTTTTATTTTATTTCTTTTACTCTTCTTCCATTTTTCACCCACTTTTTTATTGGACCGACCCCCAGGGTCACGGAACAGGGCATCGGAAGCGACCATGACTGTTCCCCCCTGCACTCTGCACGCTCGGGACCGAGTACCCCACAGCCACTGGGGCGTCATATATCCAAGGCAACAGCACAAATTATAATATGTATGTCACGATGGATCAGATGTTTTTTGCACATTAGAAAACAGACTTGCATCACCTGAACAGCCAAGTTCAATTTTACCTAGACTGTGATTTTACTCAAGCAGATACTCTGAGCACAGATCCCATGGATTTTGGGGTCAATAAGGTGGACCAGTGGAAGAATTGACTCAGTTTTGTATGAGCGCAATATCTAGTTCAGCCTCACTGTAATGTAAAAGAGGATTTTCAGCATAGCCGGTGGATTTTTCATACAAAAGCAGGTTAACTGCTTTAAGTGTAAAAAAACCTTAATAATATTAGTCAAAGTTAATCAGGTATGGATCGGTGCAGACTTTCATGCACCGTCAGTTGAGGCCAATGATTAAATTGCTTGTTGCATGTCTCTGCCTGGCTGTCCATTGACTGTTATCTACACCATTTTGCTGCCACCAGGTCCAATGAACCACAGTCTGCTGTACATTGTCTTCTTGTAATCCTGTCATGTATACTGTAGTACTGCTGATGCCATGGCTGCCATTACTGGTCCTACACTTGCAAGCATTTAATGATCTATTCGTTTTAGCTCTCAATTATGTTGCTCCTGCCAAAGTCACTGCACAGCTTTGCCAGCCACACACCTGCTAACTGCCTACTGTTTCATAGTGCTTGACTGTACTGCTGATATACAGCTAATATGGCACCGGTCTCTGATACTCTGTATGAAGACTCCATTAGCAGTCTTACCCAAATTTCTCCCTTGACAGCTGCAGAAATTTGTGCGCTTCAAATCACTGCAAAAACATTGCGTAATGAATGAAGTGAGAAGCCGATTTCAGGACGCATGCAGTTACGCTGCAGTGCAGAACGCAGCATAACTGCATGCAAGTACGCAACGTGTGTACATAGCTTAATAACGCATGCATTATTACTGCATTTTGGTGCGTTTTTGGTGCGTTTTTTTGCAGGTTGGTCCCTGCATTTTTAAATGCTTTTAACAGCTACTTTAACAGATAATATATAGATAGAAAGATAGATAGAGAGATATTAGATAGACAATAGAGAGGGATAATAGAGAGATAATAAAGAGAAAATAGAGAGATACATAGATAATAGATACATAGATAGATACATAGATACATACATAGATGGATACATAGAAAATAGATACATAGATACATACATAGATACATAGATAGATACATAGATAATAGATACATAGATAGATACATAGATACATAGCTAATAGATACATAGATAGATACAGAGATAGATAAATACATAGATAGATAGATACATAATAGAGGGATAGATATTCCAGCTTTATTAATGATGTTTGTGTTCCCCCCCATAGTATTTATCAATCAGCTGTGACACACTGAGGACATACTGTAGTTCTCGCGGCCGGTAATGTGTTCACATCACCGACCGTCAGAAATGACATGGAGTTACCTTTGCAGCCTCGTTTAGGGCATTCAGTACTCGCTCACTGAACAAGGCTGTAAGACGCGGCTGGAGCAGTGATGGAAGCGCTGCTGGACATTGGTGTGGATTACGTCGGAGCTGTGTTCGGGGACTTAATAAAGTGGAGAAAGAGAGGGCTTTTTGTCTTTTAATCCAAATAAAGGATTTTTTTGGGGGGTGTGTGTTTTTACTATCACTTACAGATTAGTAATGGCTTGTCATAGACACTGCCATTACTAATCTTGGACTTAGAGGCAGCTATTGGTTGCCATTAACTCATTATCACATTCTCGGGGCAGAGGTGGGCTGATATTCTGGGCTGCAGGAGGGTGGGGGGCATTAATCATGGCCCTCGCCCTCCCCAACCTGAGAATATCAGGCCACCGCTGTGTGCTTACTAGAGTTGAGCGCGGTTCGCGGTTCGAGGTTCTCCAGTTCGCGGCTCGAGTGATTTTGGGGGCTGTTCTAGATCGAACTAGAACTCGAGCTTTTTGCTAAAGCTCGATAGTTCTAGATACGTTCGAGAACGGTTCTAGCAGCAAAAAGCAGGGCTTTTTACAGCTACAGTGTGCAGGAGCCATCGCTGGCAGCCTGCCAGAAGCTGGTAACCAAGATAAACATCGGGTATACAAGCAAAGCGCTTTGGTTAGTAACCCGATGTTTATCCTAGTTACGTGCAGGAAGCCCACGCTTCCCCGCTCAGCTCACTCCGCCCCCTCCTGCATGCAGCATGTACACACACACTCACACACACACACACACACACGTCCCCAGCCATGCAGTCCACAACACTGACGTCCTCCTGGCACTCTGCACACATGGTCCCGCTCGGCTTACCTGCGGTGATGAAGTCCCGACCTCAGCGCTGTCACTGTCCTCCATGGCCGCCGCTTGTCACATCACCTTCTCTCGCTTCCGACCCGAGACTGACTAGCGGTGACGTCACGGGCCTCTCACGATACTTGGCTGTGAAGGCGGCGATCATTGAACTCAGTGACAGGTGCTGTCAGCAGTGCAGGAGTTCAGCGCAGGTAATGTATCTCGCTGACAGCAGCACTTGTCATCCCCTGCAGTGACCTGAGCTGACCCATTGATGTTAGCTCAGGTCACTGCACTGCTCTCCCAGCCAACGGGGAACATCCTGCTCTTCATTGACTGGGACAGTGTGGATCGTCATGGCAACCCCTTGGATTACACCAGACCTGGATTTGTTGTTCTTTCCAATAAATTGGTTAAAAAGGGAATGTATTGGGGAGTGTTTTTTCAAATAAAAATGTGTTTGTCGTCTATTTTTTTTTATTACTGACTGGGTTGGTGATGTCGGGTATCTGATAGACGCCTGACCTCACCAACCCCAGGGCTTGGTGCCAGGTGACATTACACATCTGGTATTAACCCCATATATTACCCCGTTTGCCACCGCACCAGGGCACGGGATGAGCTGGGGCGAAGCACCAGGATTGGCGCATCTAATGGATGTGCCACTTCTGGGGCGGCTGTGGCCTGCTATTTTTAGGCTGGGGAGAGTCCAATAACCATGGACCTCCCTAGTCTGAGAATATCAGACCCCAGCTGTCTGCTTTACCTTGGCTGGTGATCCAATTTTGGGGGGACCCCTACGTGTTTTTTTTTTTAATCATTTATTTAATTTAAAATAGCGTGGGGTGCCCTCAGTTTTGGATTACCAGCCAAGGTGAGGCTGCCAGCTGTGGTCTGCAGGCTGCAGCCGTCTGCTTTACCCTAGCTGGCTACAAAAATAGGGGGAACCCTACGTCATTTTTTTTTTCATTTTTTTGGCTAAATACAAAGTTAAGCACCCCTTAGTGCCACATGAAAGGCACCAAAGGGTGCAAAATTACAAAATGCAGGAGAGTGGGACATTATGTGTCTTTCTGCCTCTATAATGACAGAAAAGACTGATATGAATTGTACAAGCACAGGAAAATCACCAGAGCGCTCTACGCTGTGAAAAGCAGTAGAAAATGGTACTGGAGTGAACATGTGACCGCCTCATGTAGGTTGAAGCTAAGGATCCTGGGTAAATTTATGTATTTTTCCTCTTTCAGTTTTTTTGCAGTACACAAAAAAACGGAAGGCACACGGATGACAAACAGATGACATACGGACCGTCTACGGAACGGAAACGGATGCCACACGGATGCACCCGTGAAAAAAACGGACTGTTTTTTGCAGACCACAAAAATGGATCGGTCGTGTGAATGTAGCCTTATTCTGATCTGCCGTTTATAAATAGCAGGCAGAAATAAGTGAATAACGCCCCCCAGCGTCAGAAAATCTCCGGGGTTTCAGGGCTAGCTGAGACCCTGGAGATCATGATTCAGGACGGTTTTTCCGGTCCCCGCTCACGTGATCACAGGTATACACCGTATACCGATGATCACGTTACAGTAAATGACAGCGCCGGTAAAAAATTATTTATCTCCCATCTGGCATGAACAAACATGATAAATCTCCTCCCCGGTCCCCCGGTGTCGCCAAAGTGCCCCCCCTGATGCCCTCCCAGAAAACCAAGATGGCCGCGCGCACAGCAGCGCGCCGGCCACATTCACCCTACTCCTCTGATTTCTGTCGCACGTGCCATGACACATGCGACAGAAAACTCCTTCCCAGGCCCTGCCAGGTCACCCCCTATAACCCCACCGGTGTTCCCCGGTGTCCCACGGTACCTGTGCAGCGTTGATCCCCCCACGGCCCTTTCCTTCACAATAGACGCTGCCGCATGCACAGAGCGGCTGTCAGCTCAGCTTCCTGTGTTCAGACACAGTGAGTGGTGGTTATGCATCTGTAAGCTAAATGGGCGGCACGGTGGCTCAGTGGTTAGCACTGTAGTCTTGCAGGCCCTGCAGGTCCTGGGTTCAATTCTCACCAAGGGCACCATCTGCAAGGAGTTTGTATGTTCTCCCTGTGTTTGTGGGGGTTAACTTCAGGTACTCCGGTTTCCTTCCACACTCCAAAGACATACAGCGCTATGGAATTAATAACGCTATATAAATGAATAAATTATTATTCTTACTGCAATGCCCTGCTCATGAGGTAAGGAACATAATTGATCAGGAGAGCTATATACTACATTTCCAAATGGAGGGATTTGCTTTTATAGTTTCCCTGCTGAACGACTACCAAACATGAGAGTCCGTTATACGCCACAAGAAAACACATCTAAATAGCGAGCTCTGTTGTTAAGTATTCATTCAGCTGGATAACTGGACTTAAAGGGGTATTCCATCTCCAAGATCCTATCCCCAATATATAGTAGGTGGAATAGCAATAATATCAGCAAATACCAATATTTGGAAATGTAGAATAGTTCTGCTGATTAGGCATGCCCTTACCTCATGAGCAGGGCATTGCAGCTTTGGTAGCATGACATAAACTCTGCTGCTGTGGACCTGGGGAGAGTGAGTGCAGATTCATTGCACCCACACTCCTCACATGAAGGGTCTGCACTCCTAGAAAATGGGGGATACGTTCCCTGAGTGTCTCCCCCCCATATTCTAGACGGTCCAGAATCGTCGTGGGACCCCTTTATTTTTTTCTTACAATAAATTGGTGAAAGAGGAAATGTTTTGGGGACTGTTTTTTCAAATAAATTTCTTTTGTCGATTTTTTTTTGTTAGTACTGACAGTTTATGATGTTGGGTATCTAATAGACACCATGACATTACAAACTGCGGGGTTTGATCTCAGGTGACTTTACAGCTAGTATCAACCCGATTTATTACCCCGTTTGCCACTGCACCAGGGCACGGGATGAGCTGGGGTGAAGTGCCAGGATTGGCGCATCTAGTGGATGCGCCACATCTGGGGTGCCTGCGGCCTGCTATTTTTAGGCTGTGAAGGCCCAATAACTATGGACCTTCCCACCCTGAGAATACCAGACCACAGCTGTCCGCTTTACCTTGGCTGGTGATCCAATTTGGGGGGGACCCTACTTTTTTTGTGTAATTATTAATATTTATAAAATAATTATAAAGAAAGAGCCTGGGGGGACCTCCACATTGGATCCCCAACCACGGTAAAGCTGCCAGCTGTGGTTTTCAGGCTACAGCCGTCTGCTTTACCCTAGCTGACTATCAAAAATGGGGGGACCCAACGACATTTTTTTTTAACTATTTTTTAAATAGAAAAAATTAATGGGCTTCCCTGTATTTTGATTGCCAACCAAGGTAACGGCAGGCAGATGGGGGTGGCAACCCATAGCTGTCTGCTTTATCTGCGCTGAGAATCAAAAATACCACGTCATTTTTTTAAAGATTTATTTTTACAGCACTGTGATGTCCAGCAATCAAAATACAGGGAAGCCCATTTTGTTTTTAGTTATTTAAATAAATAATTAAAAAAAAAATATATGGGCTCCCTCTGCATTTTTTGTATTGCTAGCTAAGGGTAATCCAAGCAGCTACTGGCTGCTAACCCCCACTGCTTGGTGTTACCTTCACTGGCAATGGAAAATCCAGGGAAGCAATTTTTATTTTTTTTGCCAAAAAACTACAAAAAAAGGACGTGAGCTTCGCCATATTTTTGTATGCTAGCCAGGTATAGCAGGCAGGTGCTGGAAGAGTTGGATACAGCGCCAGAAGATGGCGCTTCTATGAAAGTGCCATTTTCTGAGGCGGCTGCAGACTGCAATTCGCAGCAGTGGGGCCCAGAAAGCTCAGGCCAACCTGTGCTGCGGATTCCAATCCCCAGCTGCCTAGTTGTACCTGGCTGGACACAAAAATGGGGCGAAGCCTACGTCATTTGTTTTCTAATTATTTCATGAAATTCATGAAATAATAAAAAAAGGTCTTCCCTTTATTTTTGGTTCCCAGCCGGGTACAAATAGGCAACTGGGGGTTGGGGGCAGCCGTACCTGCCTGCTGTACCTGGCTAGCATACAAAAATATGGCGAAGCCCACATAATTTTTTCAGGGGGCAAAAAACTTCTGCATACAGTCCTGGATGGAGTATGCTGAACCTTGTAGTTCTGCATCTGCTGTCTGTCTGTATGGAGAAGAGCAGACAGCAGCTGCAAAACTACAAGGCTCAGCATACTCCATCCAGGACTGTATGCAGAAGTTTTTTGCCCACCAAAAAAATGACGTGGGCTTCGCCATATTTTTGTATGCTAGCCAGGTACAGCAGGCAGCCACGGGCTGCCTCCAACACCCAGTCGCCTATTTGTACCCGGCTGGGAACCAAAAATATAGGGAAGCCCGTTTTTTAATTATTTCACTTATTTCATGAAATAATTAAAAAACAAATGACGTGGGCTTCGCCCCATTTTTGTGTCCAGCCAGGTACAACTAGGCAGCTAGGGAATCCACAGCACAGGTTAGCCCGAGGTTTCTGGGCGCCTCTGCTGCGAATTGCAGTCCGTAGCCGCCCCAGAAAATGGCGCTCTCATAGAAGCGCCATCATCTGGCGCTGTATCCAACTCTTCCAACAGCCCTGGAGCCGGGTGGCTTGTTGGGTAATCATGAGTTAATACTGGCTTTGTTTTACTAGCCAGTATTAAGCCAGAGATTCTTAATGTCAGGCACGTTTGACCCGGCCATTAAGAATCTCCAATAAAGGGTTAAAAAAAAACACCACACAGAGAAAAAATACTTTAATAGAAATAAATACACAGACACATTAGAGACTCCATCTTTATTACCCCCTGTCAGCCCTCCACGATCCATGGTCTTCTGTCTTTCTCGTTCAACAAATGCAGCTCTGCTCCATCACTGCTGCATGGGGGCAAACGCTGCTTCCCGTGCAGCCTTCACTCCATGAGAGATCAGTGCTGCTGGCTGCTGGCGGTGACAGATGCGTTACCATAGCAACAGGGCTTCGATCATGTGATTCCCGGAGCCGCGGTTAGCGGTGACGTCACCGCTAACTGCGTTGCTATAGCAACGGTGATCACCGTTAATGACCGGCTGTGTCAGCCGGTCTCTAACGGAACGGGGAGTCGACCGTGTGCTAGAGCATGTCGCCGGTACACGGCGATACACAAATGTGCACCATGTACCGGAGAGTGCAATGACAAGTCCTACATGACGCGTCATAGTCATGTGATCAGTCTGTGGCCAATGAGATAATAGCCACGTGACTGGTCACATGGCTATTTTGACGTCACGATAGGTCCTGCATCACTGCTGGCAGTGCTGGTCACCGGGAGGATTCAGCGATTATCAGATGGAATAGCGGCAGGAGACAGAGTGCAGGAGGGATCGTGGGGACCGGTAAGTGTTATGGCAATGTTTATTAACTGTATGTGTACATTTATAATGCGTTTTTATGTGTTTGTCATTGCCTCCCATTATATCCTATTGGTTCGAGTTCGGTTCGTCGAACGTTTGCCGAACTGAACTCGAACGAGACCTCCGTTCGACGAACCGAACTCGAGCCGAACCACGGCCAGTTCGCTCATCTCTAGTGCTTACCCGGCTGGACGATAAAAATACGGCTTTTTTTAAAAAAAAAAAAAATATTTTTAATATATACATTAGATTTCTATGTGTCTGTGCATATTATATATATATACTTCCTACACCACTGAAAATGGAGGAACTTTCTCTTCTTCCCCTAGTCACATCACTTCCTTGCAAAACGCAGGGCAATGATGTACATTATATCCCGAAAAACACGAAATAACGCAGGAATAACGCCGGAAATCGCAATGAAACGCACATGATTTGCTACCTGCGTTATTTCCTGTATGATTTCATGATTACATTACAGTCAATTGAGTGAATAACGCAGTTAGCTGCAGAAAAGAAGTGACATTCTCATTCTTTTTGTTAAAAAAATCTACTGAAGAAATTTTCTTAAAAAAAAAACACAGTCTGCGCACAGCTAATTTTTTTTGCCATAGGTTTTGCTGGGGAACCTTCTTCAGGAAGGTTACAAGGATTTCTCAAGAAATTTCTGCAGCAAAAACACACCAAAAACGTGGGTAAAAAACGCAGTGTGTGAACATACCCTAACAGTTGACCATAAGGTGTCCCGCTGTCCTACGGTCTGCACCCGCCTTGTGCTGAGTCCTGTGAGCCTTGGTTCCAGACTTCCACAGGCGCCCCCTGGTCCCTGGAGTATTATACTTCCACAGGTAACTCATGATTCCTAGAGTCCTGGTTCCTTACTCCACAGTCCCTCACTCCTGTTACAGCATTTCGGTGTTACTTCAGGTCTTCTCCCTTCTTTCTGTACTTTCACTCTTAGCTCTCTACTTCCATCTCTCCTCTCCCTGACTTCATCCTCCACACTCCTTCCCGCCAACTTCCCAACTGACCACTAGAGTTGAGCGATGCTCGAGTCGAACGGTTCGCCAATTTCAAATTCGAGTGATTTTGGTCGGTGTTCGAGACGTTCGACGAACTCGAACGATATCCTTAAAGCTCGGCAGTTCGAGTTACCATTCGAGAACGATTCGATCACCAAAAGCGTGGCTTTTCACAGTAAGTATGTGCGCACGTTGTGTATTTCCATGCCTCCTGCGTCCCCAGCACAGTCCCTCTCTCTTTCCTACTCACCGATCATGGGCGCGAGGCTGTCACAATGCTCCGGTGGCTTTTTCTCTTTTGAAAATGGCTGCCGCTCATTATTCAATCTGTTATTCCCTGCCTTCCCCGCCCACCGGAACCCATGATTGGTTGCAGTCAGACATGCCCCCACCATGAATGACAGCTGTCTCACTGTTACCAATCATAGTCTATATCGTGCAGTAAAATAAATAAATAATAAAAAAAAAAAAATGCGGTTCCCCCCAATTTTGATACCAGCCAGGATAAAGCCACACGGCTGGAGGCTGGTATTGTCAAGATGGGGAGCGCCACGTTATGGGGAGCCCACCACCCTAACAATATCACCCTGCAGCCACCCGGAATTGCCCCATTCATTAGATGCGACAGTCCCGGGATTCTACCTGGCTCATCCCGAATTGCCCTGGTGTGGTGGCAATCGGGGTAATAAGGAGTTAATCATGGCAGGCGTCTCCCCGAGATACCTTCCATGATTAAACTGTAAGTGAAAGTAAATAAACACACACAACAAAAAATCCTTTATTTAGAATAAAAGACAAAAAAACACCCTCTTTCACCATTTTATTAAAATCACCAAATACCCCTCCAGGTCCAACGTAATCCACAGAGGTCTCACGACGCTTGCAGCTCTGCTACATGAAGCTGACAAGAGCACCATAGAACAGGAGCGCTCTGTGTCAGATCCACGGAGCAATGAAGTGAGCCGCGCTGTCAGCAGAGACTTCACCCAGCTAGTGCCTGCATGTGCGGTGATGATGGGGGTTGTAGTGCCTGCGTGTGCGGTGATGATGGGGGTTGTAGTTCCTGCGTGTGTGCAAGGATGAGTGCCGTAGTGCTTGCATGTGCGGTGATGATGGGGGTTGTAGTGCCTGCGTGTGCGGTGATGAGTGTGGTACTGACGGTGTTTGCCAATCCATCTGCCCATCCATCCACCCATCCATCCATCCATCCATCTTCCCATCCATCCGCCCATCCATCCATCCATCCACCCATCCATCCATCCATGCATCCGCCCATCCATCCATCCATCCATCCATCCGCCCATCCATCCTTCCATCCATCCACCCATCCATCCATCCATCCATCCACCCATCCATCCATCTGCCCACGCATCCATCCGCCCATCCATCCGCCTATCCATCCGTCCATCCATCCGCCCATCCATCCATCCATCCACCCATCCATCCACCCATCCATCCGCCCATCCATCCATACATCCGCCCATCCATCCATCCACCCATCCATCCGCCCATCCATTCATCCGCCCATCCATCCATCCGCCCATCCATCAATACATCCGCCCATCCATCCATCCGCCCATCTATCCATCCATCCACTCATCCATCCATCCACTCATCCATCCATCCGTCCATCCATCCATCCGCCCATCCATCCATCCGCCCATCCATCCATCCGCCCATCCATCCAGCCATCTATCCGCTCATCCATCCATCCATCCGCCCATCCATCCATCCATCCGCCCATCTGCCCATCCATCCATCCACTCATCTATCCACCCGCCCATCCATCCATCCACCCGCCCATCCATCCATCTATCCATCCAACCGCCCAACCATCCGCCCATCCATCCATCCGCCAATCCATCTATCCGCCCATCCATCCATCCACCCATCCATCCATCCATGCATCCGCCCATCCATGCATCCACCCATCCATCCATCCGCCCACGCATCCATCCGCCCATCCATCCGCCCATCCATCCATCCGCCAATCCATCTATCCGCCCATCCATCCATCCACCCATCCATCCATCCATGCATCCATCCATCCATCCATCCACCCATCCATCCATCCGCCCACGCATCCATCCACCCATCCATCCGCCTATCCATCCGTCCATCCATCCGCCCATCCATCCATCCATCCATCCACCCATCCATCCACCCATCCATCCGCCCATCCATCCATACATCCACCCATCCATCCATCCACCCATCCATCCGCCCATCCATTCATCCGCCCATCCATCCATCCGCCCATCCATCAATACATCCGCCCATCCATCCATCCGCCCATCTATCCATCCATCCACTCATCCATCTATCCATCCACTCATCCATCCATCCGTCCATCCATCCGTCCATCCATCCGCCCATCCATCCGCCCATCCATCCATCCATCTGCCCATCCATCCATCCATCTATCCGCTCATCCATCCATCCATCCGCCCATCTGCCCATCCATCCACTCATCTATCCATCCGCCCATCCATCCATCCGCCCATCCATCCATCCACCCGCCTATCCATCCATCTTTCCATCCATCCGCCCATCCATCCATCCGCCCATCCATCCATCCGCCCATCTATCCATCCGCCCATCCATCCATCCTTGCAGCTGAACAATCTGCTTCTAGATTTTCTACTGCGGTATAGAGGTCAAAATTACCAAATCTTCATATGCTTTTCATAAGAGGCAGTGGCTCAATGGATAGAGCTCCCGCCTAAGGAGAGTTAGTTCACGAGTTTGAGTCCCGGCCGTCCCGGTAAAGAATTTAATTTATTTTAAATTATAATTATTATTTATTTAGAATTATAATTTAATTTAATTATGCACTGAGGGGAGGAGCCGGACATCAGCTGTGAGCCGTGGGAAACACCTCTAAAATCGGAGCAGTTCACAGAATGAGGCTGCATTGCTCTCTCCTCTCTCTCTTCTCTTTCTTCTCTCTCTCTCCCTCTCTCTCTCTTTCTCTCTCTCTCTTTTTCTCTCTCTTTCTCTCTCTCTTTCTCTCTCTCTTTCTCTCTCTCTCTTTTTCTCTTTTTCTCTCTCTCTTTTTCTCTCTCTTTTTCTCTCTTTTTTCTCTGTATCCCTTTTTTTTCTCTCTCTCTCCTCTCTCCTCTCTTCTCTTTCTCTCTCTTCTCTCTCCTCTCTCTCTCTTCTCTCTCTTCCTCTCTCCCTCTCTCTTCTCTCTCTTTTCTCTCTCCTCTCTCTTCTCTTTTCTCTCTCCTCTCTCTTTCTCTCTCTCTCCTCTCTCTCTCTTCTCTCTCCCTTCTCTCTCTCTCCTCTCTTTTTCTCTCTCTTCTCTCCTCTTCTTTCTCTCTCTCCCTCTCTCTCTTCCCTTTTCTCTCTCTTTTCTCACCCTTTCCTCTCTCTTTATTCTCTCTTTTCTCTCAATCTTCTCTTTCTCTTCTCTCTCTCTCTCAGACCTGGTGATGATCAGCTGATGCGGTCACAAAACGGAACCAGCTAACCCTATAAGTCGAGCGGTCAGGCCGGATTTTTACCGCCTGGCCGGCTAAACTAGCAGCTGATGCTGTCAGACAGGAGTCTGCACAGAAGTGTGTAGTTTTTTTTTTGTTTATTTTTTTGCACTGATGCATCAGCTGATTGTATAAAAGCCATTTATACAATCAGCTGCTGTGTCATGTGATTCAGGCCCTTGAACCTGACACATCATCTGATTGCTTTGCCTTCCAGCAAACCGATCAGATGATATTGGATCCGGATTGGATGGCGCGGGACCCTTGACTCAGGATTATTGCGGAGGGGGGTTACTTATTTCAATAAAGAAGGAGTCACTGATTGTGTTGTGTTTTATTTCTATTAAAAATATTTTTCTGTGTGTTGTGTTTTTTTTATCTGCACTAGAAATTCATGGTGGCCATGTCTAATATTCGCGTGACACCATGAATTTGAGGCCAGTTGATAATATACAGATAGCCCTAACCCCATTATTACCCAGCGAGCCACCCGTCACCAGGGCAGCTGGAAGAGTTGGATACAGTGCCAGAAGACGGCGCTTCTATGAAACTGCAATTTTATGGGGCGGCTGCGGACTGCAATTTGCAGCAGGGGTGCCCAGAAAGCTTGGGCACACTGCGCTGAGAATTCCAATCCCCAGCTGCCTAGTTGTACCTGGCTGGACACAAAAATTGGGCGAAGCCCACGTCATTTTTTTTTTAATTATTTCATGAAATTCATGAAATAATTAAAAAAAACAGGTCTTCCCTATATTTTTGGTTCCCAGCTGGGTACAAATAGGCAGCTAGGGGTTGCGGGCAGCCTGTAGCTGCCTGCTGTACCTGGCTAGCATACAAAAACATGGCGAAGCCCACGTAATTTTTGGGGGGGCAAAAAACTCCTGCATACAGTCCTGGATGGAGTATGCTGAGCCTTGTAGTCCTGCAGCTGCTGTCTGCTTCCTGTTTGTATGGAGGAGAGCAGACAGCAGCTGCAGAACTACAAGGCTCAGCATCCTCCATCCAGGACTGTATGCTGGAGGGAGAGGCAGGGGGAGAAGAACTGCAATGCTCAGCATTCTTCATCCACTAGTGTATACAGGAGAGCAGACAGCAGCTGCAGAACTACAAGGCTCAGCATACTCCATCCAGGACTGTATGCAAGAGTTTTTTGGCCACCAAAAAAATTATGTGGGCTTCGTCATATTTTTCTTTGCTAGCCAGGTACAGCAGGCAGGTACGGCTGCCCCCAACCCCCAGCTGCCTGGGAACTAAAACTATAGGGAAGCCCATTTTTAATTATTTCATGAATTTCATGAAATAATTAAAAAAAAACAACATGGGCTTCGCCCCAATTTTGTTTCCAGCCAGGTACAACTAGGTAGCTGGGGATTGGAATCCGCAGCACAGGTTGGTCCGAACTTTCTGGGCCCCTCTGCTACGAATTTCAGTCCACAGCCACCCCAGAAAATGGCGCTTTCATAGAAGCACCATCATCTGGCACTGTATCCAACTCTTCCAGCTACCCTGAAGCGGAGTGACTCGCTGGGTAATAATGGGTTAATATTAGCTTTGTTTTACTAGCTAGTATTAAGCCAGAGTTTCTTATTGTCAGGCAAGTTTGACCCAGCCATTAGGAATCTCCAATAAAGGGTTAAAAAAGACACCCCACAGAGAAAAAATACTTTAATAGAAATAAATACACAGACACATTAGAGACTCCATGTTTATTATTCCCTCTCAACCCTCCATGATCTTGGTCTTCTGTCTTCTTTCTCCTTCAACCCATGCAGCTCTGCTACATCAAACAGCACTGCATGGGAGGAAGACGCTGCTGGTCCCGTGTAGTCTAATCACTCAGTGAGTGAGCAGTGGCTGCGGGCTGTAAGCGGTGACGTCACCGCTGACAGGCGGGTTACTATAGCAACGGTGATCTCCGTTATTCACTGGCTGTGGCATCCAGTCCTTACATGTAGGCTGACTCTGTAAAGAGCGCCGACATGCATGGACGGGGAGTCGACCATGTGCCAGAGCATCTCGCCGGTACATGGATATGCTCAAATGAGCACCGCGTACCGGAGAGATGCACTGACAGGACCTAGCATGATGTCTAGCCATGTGACCAGTCTGTAGCCAATGAAATAATAGACACGTGACTGGTCACATGCTATTTTGACGTCACGGAAGGTCCTATCATCAGTGCTGGTTACCAGGAGGGCGCAGCGATGATCGGAAGGGAAAGCGGCGGGAGACAGAGTGCAGGACGCGTCGTGGGGACCTGTAAGTGTAATGGCAATGTTTATTAACTGTATGTTTATATAATGTGTTTTTATGTGTTTGTGTTTGCCTTCCATTGTTTTCAATGGGGTTCGAAGGGGTTCGTCGAACGTTCGAAGAACGTTCACTGAACGGAGCCGCCGTTCAACAAACTGAACTCGAACACTAGAGGGGTGGCTCAACACTACTGACCACACGTCCCTCCCCTTGCTGAGTCTCTCCCTAAAGATTGGGTGGCAATTAGCCAATAAGTGCCCATCCCTTTTACCTGTTGCTAGGCATTCTCCTAGTCTGGAATTATGGTTATGTATATTTCCTTTTCTGACCGGCCTTGTGCGTTGGCTAAATGCTTGGGGAAGTGTTGAGCTTGAAGGAAGCACATAATGGTCACCTGGTCATACATGCAGTTGGCAACTCTCCAAAGTGCCAATTACCCCGTCTCAAAATGTTTTTAATGCATCCTGAAATTTTTTTTTTTTTTTTACAAATACATTTATTTAATAAATTCAAATAAGTTTGATTTAATCATTCCAAAAACAATTTTTCCCTTTCTGACCTGCTCTGTGCAGGGGCTGTACACAGTCGTGCACATGGAGAAGTGTTGACTTTGCAGTGAGGAAAGTGTTCTCGTTGTCAGACTTCCGGATGGCATCGTTTGCTGTGCAAAAGCTACAAAGATTAGGGAACAGATTTTCCTGCTAACATGACAATTCTACTGATCACGAGGAGAGGAAGGATTACAACTTGAGCCTTGCTTCTCCCGTTGGTCAATTTGCTTTCTCTTCATGATCAGGTTATTCCATTTCTTGTGCTAACGGAGTGATGCTGTTCCTATTTGATGAGTGCCAGGATATACCCAGCTTATTTTCCAACAACACAGCATGCACAATGCTATAAATTGCTCCTGTGGCAAAGTGGAAAAGAATTCCGACAGATAAGAAGTCTGCACGTATGACTAGCCACCACAATGACCAGACCTTTCTGGTGGCATTACCACCGGAAAATAGATTTGGCCTGAAAGAATGTTTTAACGCTCTGCGCCTGTGCTATGTATTGCCAACTCCAGAAACCTGCTCCTCTGCTGACCTCAATTCTGGTTCTTCATCATCATGATTCAGCTAGCAGGTGCCTTTGTTTATGAAATGGCTAATGCTCCTTGCCTCCCCTCACTTGATTCCCACTCTGAGATTTGCCCTGGCTCGGAGTCCCTCTACCATAGAAAGTGTGCATATCATCTTGATTCAGACAGTCTGCAACACAGATTGGCATTACATTTGTTTCTTCAATATCCTCCAGTACCATGTCTTCCAAGAACAAAGGCTGACAGTTAATGCCTTCTAATATATCATGTGGAATTTTTTTTATCATGTATTATGTTCCCTAGCCTCCAGAATAAGGGAGTAGAATAGAAACATTTGTCATTCACAGATTAAAAATTTGCACTGCACATTAACTGTAATGCAGAGGAGGTGGACTAAGCAGAATGCTGATTCAAGCTGATGGTGTCACTGTCAGAGGCTACATTATATTGAGATGAGCAGTGGGACATATATTCCATTACACCCTCCACTTTCTACTCACTAATGTTTCTGCCAGGGTTTGCAAAGCAGGCTAAATGTGACTTGTGTTTGATACTACTACAGCTGGGACAGTTGTTGCTAGAACTACCAGTGGGGTTAGAACTGCTACTAGTGGCAAACAGATTGTTATCTGTGATATTAAGGTTTTTTCTACCTGGAAACATTTGTCATTCACAGATTCAAAATTTTGCTCTGCACATTAACTGTAATGCAGAGGAGGTGGACTAAGCAGAATGCTGATTCAAGTTGATGGTGTCACTGTCAGAGGCTACATCATCCTGAGATGAGCAGTGGGACATATATTCCATTACGCCCTCCACTTTCTACTCACTAATGTTTCTGACAGGGTTTGCAAAGCAGGCTAAATGTGACTTGTGTTTGATACTACTACAGCTGGGACAGTTGTTGCTAGAACTACCAGTGGTGTTAGAACTGCTGCTAGTGGCAAACAGATTGTTATCTGTGATATTAAGGTTTTTTTACCTGGTCTATGTTTGGGTTTAGCATAGATTTTAGAGAAAAATATAACTATTAATTAGTTTTGAAAACTTGTTAACAAATTTAACCAATTTTTGGTTTAAAATTCTCCCACCTTTGACAAAAAAGGCAACACCTTAAATAAGGAGGTCGCTACATAAGTACAGGAATGGAAAGTAACTTGCGCCAACAACCAGCAGTATTGTTGTGGCTACAATTAAATGCAACTAGTCAAACAGTTGGAAAACCTTAATCTATTTTTGTTGTTTTACCTTAAATAATTATGTTCAACAAAAATAAACCTGAAAAAGCTGATGTTGCTACACCTGAAATGCGTTGTATTTTAACTTTTTAATCAGTTGATCAACTCACTTGTATGATTTGAGTTAAAATATATCTCTTTGGAGAACTACATTGTTTCTACCTGGTCTACCTCTGGGAGTGCGCTACATCCAGATAACTACGGTATTTCCCGCATTACAGCCTGGATTGCGGTGGTCCACTGGATCAGATCTCCTCACCAATCAGAGAAACAGCAGTCTCAAGACTCCACTGTAAATGTCCTTTCACTTTGATTATAGGTGTGTGCAATTAAGGCTAGGTTCGCACACTGCGTCTTTTTGACGCTGCGTTTTTGTGCGTTTTTGGCCGCTAAAAACGCACAAAAACGCACCTGCGTCGAAAAAACGCATCAAAAAACGCATGCGTTTTTGCTGCGATTTGGTGCGTTTTTGGCTGCGTTTTGCTGCGTTTTTGATCTCTGCGTTTTGCTGCGTTTTTCCAATGCATTGCATGAGGGGAAAACGCAGAAAAACGCAGGAAAGAACTGACATGTTCATTTTTTTTTTTTAACTCAAAAATGCAGGTAAAAAAAACAGATGTGCGCGGACAGCAAAAATGAAAACTCATAGACTTTGCTGGGGAAGCAAAGTCCTGCAGTTTTAAGGCCAAAAACGCACCCGAAAAACGCGCAAAAACGCCGCGAAAAACGCACTGTGCGCACATAGCCTAACACAAATTGCTTATCGGTACACTCTGCACTCAGATAGCGATGCTTTTATCTCTTTTAGCATTGTCCGGTATCTACTACCAAAACAAAAATTAAGTTAATTAAACCTAAAATTCTATGTCGTGACGTTGCTACATGTAGGTTCATGACCAGTAACAAATATATGGAAACTGTTAGGGCCAGGTGGACGGGCAGACCCAGGAGGTGGATCCACTGGGCCGAACACCTTACTGAAGGCAAGGGGTCCGGTAGCCAGAGCACTACAGGTAGCAGGGCAGTCCGTTCAAAAGAGTGGAATGTAGAAGTCCCTGGGACCACGGAGTCACTGATGGTAGACCGGGTGACGGAGCTAAGGTTCGGAGGCCGAGATGTTGTCAGGCAGAGTCCGGAACCGATGGAGCGAGAGGATGGATCACCACAGGGATCAGAGATGGTACGGACTGACGGAATGGCAGATAGTCAGCGTTCGGGGTTCGGGAATCGGCAGGACCAGATGGCGAGGCAGGAGCAGCTCTAGAAGAGAGATAGGTGAGTATATCACAGACACAAGGAGACCTGACTTCTAGCTTAGGAAACACGAAGAACAGGCCCCGCCCACTTGGACATTAAACCTCTTTATACCCTGTACCTGTGTGTTCAATATCCTGTCAGTGGACGCTTTAAGAGAGGGTCAATGACCGCGCGCGCGCCCTAATGCGCATGCGCGAGGCCCGGGTGCCAGAAGCCAGGGCAGGAAGCGGTGAATAGGAAGCAGGGGAGCTGGCCTGGAGCAGAGCTGCCGACGGGCGCCGGGAGCAGGGACCGGGCCGCCTGGGGACCGCAGGTGATGGGGGCTGGAGACTGTGGAGCGGGGGACGCCTAACAGAGGAGCCGGGGAGCGAAGCAGGGAAGCCAGGGAGCGTGGCAGGTGAGCCGGGGAGCAGGGCAGGAGACCCGGGGAGCGTGACAGTACCCCCCCCCACGCCCCCCTCCCCGCAACCGGGACAGGAAGGCATGTATCAGAGGAATACCCACATTCTCCCGGGGTTCCCAGGACCTATCCTCAGGACCATACCCCGCCCAGTCCACCAAGAAGAACTGCCGGCCCCGTACGGTTTTCATGGCCACGATATCCCTTACCGCATAGATGTCATCATCAGCAATAGGAGGAGGAGCCGAACTGGCAGCAGCGGAGAAGGGACCAAGGACAACCGGCTTGAGCAGGGAGACGTGGAAGGAGTTGGGTATCCTCATCGTGGCCGGGAGCTGCAGCTTGTAGGAGACCTCATTTATTTGGCTGAGGACTTTAAACGGCCCGATGTAGCGAGGACCCAGCTTATATGATGGTAGCTTCAATCGGACTTACTTGGAAGCAAGCCAGACCAGATCTCCTGGAGAGAAACACGGAGGATCCAGACGCCTCTTGTCTGCGTGTCACTTCATCCGCAGGGAAGCACGTCCAAGGGACGTCTTGACAGAGTCCCAAATTGTTGCAAAGTCACGGGCTACAGCATCAGCAGCAGGGACATCCGAGGAAGAGGATACATGTAATGGGACGGAAGGCTGAAGTCCGTAAACGACATGGAAGGGAGAGCTGGAGGAGGACTCACTGACGTGGTGGTTATGGGAGAATTCAGCCCAAGGAAGAAGCGTGGACCAGTCGTCGTGATGGGCGTTGACGTAGTGACGTAAGAAGGAGGTCAAGATCTGATTGACTCGTTCCACTTGGCCATTCGACTGAGGATGGTAGGCTGAAGAAAAGTCCAGAGTCACTCCCAGATGTTTGCAGAGAGCCCTCCAGAAGCGGGAGGTGAACTGAGTTCCTCTGTCGGACACAATGTGTGATGGAAAGCCATGCAACCGGAAGATGTGCTGTATGTAGGCGTCAGCGAGTTCCTGGGCTGAGGGCAGTCCAGCCATAGGGACGAAATGAGCCATTTTGGAGAACCGATCCACCACGACCCATATGACTGTGTGTCCGGAGGACAGGGGCAAGTCCGTAATAAAGTCCATTGCAATGTGTTACCACGGAACAGAGGGTATAGGCAGAGGCAGAAGACAGCCATATGGCAGATGCTTGGGCGTCTTGTTCCTGGCACAAGAGGAGCAGGCTGAGACAAAAGAAGCGACGTCCGTGCGAAGGGATGGCCACCAGTAGTGACGTACAATTGTACTCCATGTTCTCTTCTGACCAGCATGGCCGGCTGTTTTCGAGGCATGGCCCCAGTGCAACACTTTTTGCCTGTCGGTCTCAGAGACATAGGTCTTCCCGGGCGGTATCTGGGCCAGAGTGACAGGGGCCACCGGAATGATTTTACTAGGGCAGATGATGGGCTGGGATGTCTCCTCCTCCTGCTCCATGGGCATGAATGACCTGGACAAGGCATCTGCGCGTACATTCTTGTCCGCGGGTCGGAAATGGAGCTGGAAATCGAACCTGGCAAAGAACAAGGACCACCTGGTTTGCCGTGGGTTCTGTCGCTGAGCGGACCGCAGGTATTCCAGGTTCTTGTGGTCCGTGTAAATGATCATGGGGTACACTGCTCCCTCCAGAAGGTAGCGCCATTCCTCCAGAGCCAGTTTGACTGCCAATAGCTCTCGGTCACCGATGGTGTAGTTGCGTTCAGGCGCAGAGAAGCTCTTGGAAAAGAAACCACAAGTAACCATCTTCCCGGAGGAGGACTTCTGCATGAGCACTGCTCCGGCTCCCGAGGAGGAGGCATCCACCTCCAAGGTGAACTGTCGGTTTAACTCCGGACAGTGGAGCACAGTGGAGGAAGCAAATGCCCGCTTCAGGGAGCCAAACGCGGCGTCGGCCACAGGTGACCAGTCCTTTGGATTAGCCCCCTTCTTGGTCAAGGCGGAGAGAGGTGCAGTCAGAGCAGAAAAGTGAGGGATGAACTGACGGTAATAGTTTGCGAATCCCAGAAAGCGTTGGATTGCCTTCAGTCCAGAAGGAGGGGGCCAGTTGAGAATGGAAGAGACCTTCTCCGGGTCCATCTGCAGGCCGGTATCGGAGATTACGTAACCCAGGAAGGGAAGAGAAGACTGCTCGAAGACACACTTCTCGTACTTGGCGTACAGACGATTCTCCCTCAGTCTTTGTAGTACCAGCTGCACGTTCTCTCTGTGGGTCTGGAGGTCTGGAGAAAAGACCAGGATGTCATCAAGATACACCACCACACAGACGTAGAGAAGGTCCCGGAACACGTCGTTCACCAATTCCTGAAAGACTGCTGGTGCGTTACACAGGCCGAAGGGCATCACACAGTATTCATAGTGCCCATCGCGAGTATTGAACGCGGTCTTCCATTCGTCCCCAGAGCGGATGCGGACCAGGTTGTAGGCACCCCGAAGATCCAACTTGGTAAACACACGAGCTCCTCTAAGCCGATCAAACAATTCGGGGATGAGCGGCAGGGGGTATTTATTTTTCACGGTGATTTGGTTCAATCCCCGGTAGTCAATGCATGGGCGTAGGTCGCCCTCTTTCTTCTTAATGAAGAAGAAGCCTGCTCCAGCAGGAGAGGAGGATCTCCGAATGAATCCCCTTGCCAGGTTCTCTGTGATGTAGGTAGACATGGCCCTTGTTTCGGCAGGAGACAGCGGATATATCCGTCCTCGAGGTGGTGTAGTTCCCGGGAGCAGGTCGATGGCACAATCGTAAGGACGATGTGGCGGCAGTACCTCTGACTCCTTTTTATCAAAGACGTCCGCGAAGGACCAATAGGCCGAGGGCAGTCCCGGTAGGGACTCTGGAACCGGAGGTCGTCGGATGGGTTGTATAGTCTTCAGACAGTTCTCGTGGCAAGAGGAGCCCCATCGGGTGATTTCACCAGTACCCCAGCTGACTGACGGTTCGTGTGTCCGTAACCAGGGGAGTCCTAGCAGGGTCTGATGAGACATGTGTGGGAGGATATAGAGAGCGATGTTCTCGGTGTGCAGGGCACCGATACGCAGTTCCACCGGCTTGGTGATCCACGAGATGGTGTCAGAGAGGGGTCTCCCATCCACAGAGGCAATCACGAGGGGTTTGTCGAGGGGAGTAACAGGCACCTGGTACTTGTCCACCGTGGCCTGCTGGATGAAATTGCCTGCTGCCCCGGAATCGAGGTACGCCTCGGCCGTGAACCGCGTCTCTCCCATTGTCACTTGAACAGTCCACGTAACCGGGTCAGAGAGAGTCCCAGCACCTAGGGTGGCCTCTCCTACCAACCCTAGGCTTTGGAGTTTCCCGGCCTCTCTGGACAGGAGCGTAGAAGGTGTGTACCCTCTCCGCAGTAGAAGCAGAGACCCTTGGCGAGCCGTTCTGCTCGGCGTTGTTCGGACTGCCGCAAACGGTCGATCTGCATGGGCTCGTGGACGGAGACACCAGATGACGTTGACTGAAGTACGGCGGGCTTCTGCGGAGGAGAGGTATGCCGTATCGGACGTCTCTCATGGGACACCTCTTTGGATCGTTCCTGAAAGCGAAGATCCACTCGAGTCGCTAGGGCAATCAGGGCATCCAGGGTGGACGGCACGTCACGACCAGCCAGCTCATCTTTAATTCGACCCGAGAGGCCTTCCCAGAAGGCGGCGGTTAGAGCCTCATTGTTCCACCCGAGTTCCGAAGCCAAGGTGCGAAAACGGATGGCATATTGGCCTACCGTCAGAGTCCCCTGATGTAGCCGGAGGAGAGATGAGGCAGACGCGGAGGAGCGTCCGGGCTCGTCAAAGGTGCCACGAAATGCCTGCAGGAACTCCTGGATGTTGGTGGTCACCGGATCCTCCTTCTCCCACAAGGGGTTCATCCAGGCCAGTGCCTCACCCTCTAGATGGGACATCATGAACACGACCTTGGCTTGGTCGGAGGCAAACAAGTGCGGCAGCTGCTTGATATGGAGGGAGCATTGATTGATGAATCCCCTGCAGGTCTTGGGATCTCCGGCGTACCGGGGTGGTGAGGCCAAACGACGTCTGGAAGCATCCGAGGAGGCTGCCACGGGAGCTGCGGCCGTGGATTGTACAGTGGAAGCTCGAGATGCCGAAGATGTGACCGACGCTTGTAGCGTGTTCAGGCGGGCGTCCACAGAAGACATGAAGTTCAGCATGCGGGTCTGGGTCTCACGCTGACGTGTGAGTTCCTCCTGCAAGGCCGCTAGTGCTTCGGCGGGATCCATGGCCTGTTCTTACTGTTAGGGCCAGGTGGACGGACAGACCCAGGAGGTGGATCCACTGGGCCGAACACCTTACTGAAGGCAAGGGGTCCGGTAGCCGGAGCACTACAGGTAGCAGGGCAGTCCGTTCAAAAGAGTGGAATGTAGAAGTCCCTGGGACCACGGAGTCACTGATGGTAGTCCGGGCGACGGAGCTCAGGTTCGGAGGCCGAGATGTTGTCAGGCAGAGTCCGGAACCGATGGAGCGAGAGGATGGATCACCACAGGGATCAGAGATGGTACGGACTGACGGAATGGCAGATAGTCAGCGTTCGGGGTTCGGGAATCGGCAGGACCAGATGGCGAGGCAGGAGCGGCTCTAGAAGAGAGATAGGTGAGTATATCACAGACACAAGGAGACCTGACTCCTAGCTTAGGAAACACGAAGAACAGGCCCCGCCCACTTGGACATTAAACCCCTTTATACCCTGTACCTGTGTGTTCAATATCCTGTCAGTGGACGCTGGCCCTTTAAGAGAGGGTCAATGACCGCGCGCGCCCTAATGCGCATGCGCGAGGCCCGAGTGCCAGAAGCCAGGGCAGGAAGCGGTGAATAGGAAGCAGGGGAGCCGGCCTGGAGCAGAGCTGCCGACGGGCGCCGGGAGCGGGGACCGGGCCGCCTGGGGACCGCAGGTGATGGGGGCTGGAGACTGTGGAGCGGGGGACGCCTAATAGAGGAGCCGGGGAGCGAAGCAGGGAAGCCGGGGAGCGTGGCAGGTGAGCCGGGGAGCAGGGCAGGAGACCCGGGGAGCGTGACAGAAACAATGGCAGTATGTCTGTGGAGTGTATAGTTTCTAGAGTAAAACAATTAAAACAGGTATTACAAAGGTAAAAAAATCTTTTATATTAAAGTTGAAGAAAGAAAAGGCCACATAAGTTTACAAAATTGGATGGGACCAGTAAATATAGGTAGAATCTCCTTTTTACATTTTTTTATTGTTTGGTGCACACTACATCTGATCATGCTGTTGTTACCCCCATTGTGCGCCATTCAAACACTGCAAGCGGCTCACACTGGGCTAAGCACCGAGTGTACCCGAGCACTGCGATGCTCGCGCTAGTGGTTTGCATGTATAAAGCATCCGAACTCCAAACCCGACCTCTGTTAATTGCATGATAAGTCTCTGTGTCCTAACCATTTTTTAATATGCTAGGAAGGCACCAACAATAGACTATATCCACTTTTTCAATCAAGAATTCAAATGCTCTAATAGTTCCCATAAAATACACAATTAAATACAAAAAAACTATGTAGAAAAATAAAATTAAGCAAGGGGTCCGGCAGGACACAAGAACAGTCTGCACTATCCAGTAGTACAGTAAATAACAGTATAATTTATAGTAGCAATAATATACGGTAATTGATAAGAAAATAGTATTAATAACCACTAGTGATGAGCGGGTACGCTTGTCACTACTCGGTACTCGCACGAGTATCACTGTACTCGGGCTACTCGGCGGGTACCGAGTAATCTCGCGATACTCGTGCTGTACTCGTGGTCTTCATCCCTGCATGTTGGCACTCTTTTGAGAGCCAGCCCTCATGCAGGGATTGGCTGGCAGACCACTGCAATGCCACAGCCCTGTTAGTTGTGGAATTGCAGTGATTGGCCGGCCAGCACAGCGTGACCGAGCCTTTATACCGGCGGGCGCGCTGTGCCCTGCACACAGCCATCCAGACAGTCAGTGCAGGGAGAGTATTGCTGCTTCAGCGAAAGGTTTGCGGCCCTTTATAGTTATTTCCGTAGCAGGGCTGCAAACAGTGTGACCAGAAGTCCTTCTCAGGACTATTGTAGTTGTATACAGGCAGGCAGGGTATAGCCAGGTCGGAGTACAGGAGCAGAGTCCTTCTCAGGACTATTGTTGCTGTATACAGGCAGGGTATAGCCAGGTCGGAATACAGGCTAGTGACCAGAAGAGTCCTTCTCAGGACTATTGTTGCTGTATACAGACAGGCAGGCAGGGTATATAGCCATTCCTAGTGGTGACCGTATACCAGCCTTCATCATATCTGGGGCTGGTGTACACAGTCTAAGGCCCCCTTCACACGTCCGTGATACACGTGCGTGTTTGGTCCGTTTCCGTATATACCGGATACACGGCCAAACGTGCACCAATGTTAATCTATGATTGTGGTCACACGTCCGTTATTTCATTATGTCCGTGTGTGCGTGTCCGTGATCCGTATGTGTTTGCGTTTGGCACGGATGCATGTCCGTTATCTGCACGGAGCACGCACACGTGGACACAATGAAAGTCTATGGGTATGTGCACACACGTTAGTAAACACGTATGCATCTACCTATAGTCCGTGTCCGTTTGGTGTTTTTATTTCTAGTGATGTCGGCTATTCTTTCTATTTCTGTGTATGTCGGTCAATCTCCCTGAGTCCGTCGGTCAGTCTCTCTGTCTCTCTGTCGGTCTCTCTGTCTGTCTGTCCCTCTCTCACAGTCTGTCGGTCAGTTTCCCCCTCTCTCTCATACTTACCGTTCCCCGATCTCCGGCGCAGCGCTGCACGGCATTCACACTGCTGCGGCGGCTTTTACTATTTTGAAAAAGCCGGCCGCCCATTAAACAATCTCGTATTCCCTGCTTTCCCCGCCCACCGGCGCCTATGATTGGTTACAGTGAGACACGCCCCCACGCTGAGTGACAGGTGTCACACTGCACCCAATCATAGCAGCCGGTGGGCGTGTCTATACTGTGCAGTAAAATAAATAAATAAATAATTAAAAAAAAACGGCGTGCGGTTCCCCCCAATTTTAATGCCAGCCAGATAAAGCCATACGGCTGAAGGCTGGTATTCTAAGGATGGGGAGCTCCACGTTATGGGGAGCCCCCACCCTAACAATATCAGTCAGCAGCCGCCCAGAATTGCCGCATACATTATATGCGACAGTTCTGGGGCTGTACCCGGCTCTTCCCGATTTGCCCTGGTTCTTTGGCAAATCGGGGTAATAAGGAGTTATTGGCAGCCCATAGCTGCCAATAAGTCCTAGATTAATCATGTCAGGCGTCTATGAGACACCCTCCATGATTAATCTGTAAATTACAGTAAATAAACACACACACGCCCGAAAAAATCCTTTATTATAAATAAAAAACACAAACATATACCCTGGTTCACCACTTTAATCAGCCCCGAAAAAGCCCTCCATGTCCGGCGTACTCCAGGATGGTCCAGCGTCGCATCCAGCGCTGCTGCATGGAGGTGACAGGAGCTGCAGCAGACACAGCCGCTCCGGTCACCTCCACGCAGCTAATGAAGACAGCCGTGCGATCAGCTGAGCTGTCACTGAGGTTACCCGCTGTCACTGGATCCAGTGACAGCGGGTAACCTCAGTGACAGCTCAGCTGATCGCACGGCTGTCTTCATTAGCTGCGTGGAGGTGACCGGAGCGGCTGTGTCTGCTGCAGCTCCTGTCACCTCCATGCAGCAGCGCTGGATGCGACGCTGGACCATTCTGGAGTACGCCGGACATGGAGGGCTTTTTCGGGGCTGATTAAAGTGGTGAACCAGGGTATATGTGTGTGTTTTTATTTCTAATAAAGGATTTTTTCTGGTGTGTGTGTGTTTATTTACTGCAATTTACAGATTAATCATGGAGGGTGTCTCATAGACGCCTGACATGATTAATCTAGGACTTATTGGCAGCTATGGGCTGCCAATAACTCCTTAATACCCCGATTTGCCAAAGCACCAGGGCAAATCGGGAAGAGCCGGGTACAGCCCCAGAACTGTCGCATATAATGTATGCGGCAATTCTGGGCGGCTGCTGACTGATATTGTTAGGGTGGGGGGCTCCCCATAACGTGGAGCTCCCCATCCTGAGAATACCAGCCTTCAGCCGTATGGCTTTATCTGGCTGGCATTAAAATTGGGGGGAACCGCACGCCGTTTTTTTTTAATTATTTATTTATTTATTTTACTGCACAGTATAGACACGCCCACCGGCTGCTGTGATTGGGTGCAGTGTGACACCTGTCACTCAGCGTGGGGGCGTGTCTCACTGCAACCAATCATAGGCGCCGGTGGGCGGGGAAAGCAGGGAATAGGAGATTGTTTAATGAGCGGCCGGCTTTTTCAAAATAGTAAAAGCCGCCGCAGCAGTGTGAATGCCGTGCAGCGCTGCGCCGGAGATCGAGGAACGGTGAGTATGAGAGAGGGGGGGAAACTTCAGTCACTCGGGGGATTAGCGGTCACCGGTGAATCCTTCACAGGTGACCGCTAATCAGTACTCGACACAGACAGAGCCGCGGTATGAGGATGAAGTCGGGTGAAGTTCACCCGAGTTCATTCTCATCGCGCAACTCTGTCTGCTGTCAGCCGACATTTATAAACGACATTGTGCATCACACACACGGACATTACACACGGACATTCCACGTACACATACACGTTAATTCCACACGCACACACGGACGTTCTGCACACAAACACGGCTAGCATACGCAATTCACACAGGTGCCACACGGACCATAAAAACGGACACAAAAACGGGACACGGACCCGAAAAACGGCCCGTAACACACGAGCGTGTTTTTCACGGACGTGTGAAGGGGGCCTTAAACAGTCCTGATAGTGTCAGACTTCTCAGGAATTGTCGCTCCTAAAAACCTGTTAGGTTCTTAGTGCGTCCGTGCTTGCATTTAAAAACCGCACGTGTGGGGCAGTCAGTGGCAGCGTACAGGTGCACTTGTGTGCGTTTTTCACAAACTAGTATATAACGCACAAGTCTAGTGAATAATACACGTCATCAGTGTCTGATAGTGTCAAACTTCTCAGTAATTGTCGCTCCTAAAAACCTGTTAGGTTCTTATTGCGTCCGTGCTTGCATTTAAAAAACGCACGTGTGTGGCAGTCGGTGGAAGCGTACAGGTGCACTTCTGTGCATTTTTCACAAACTAGTATATAACGCACAAGTCTAGTGAATAATACACGTCAGTCAGCGGTGTCTGATAGTGTCAAACTTCTCAGTAATTGTCGCTCCTAAAAACATGTTAGGTTCTTAGTGCGTCCGTGCTTGCATTTAAAAACTGCACGTGTGTGCCTGTTGGTGGCGCAAGCAGTCGCGAAATGTTAGCATTTAGAAATGTGGCATGTTGGGCGTTGGCAGTGTATTTGCGCCTGCGTTCAAAGGTTTGCTGAATGGATAACTGAACGCTGCGCTGGGACAAGGACGTGCTTGATAATGGTGTTATTTCTGCGTGAGCAACTGCAGGTGCAGGGCCGGAGGAGGCTTGTTCGCGGGCAGCATGGACAGGGGATTGGCTCGCATGCACAACAAGCGAAGACGTAGCAGTGACATCAGCAAGCACTGCTCCTCGACTCTGTTGTACATCCCACAAAGTCGGGTGCTTGGCTGACATGTGCCTGATCATGCTGGTGGTGGTCAGGCTGCTAGTTTTGGTACCCCTGCTGATGCTGGCATGGCAGGTGTTGCAAATGGCCTTTTTAGAATCATCTGGAGCCAACTTAAAAAACTGCCAGACTCGGGAAGACCTAACATTTGTACAGGCACCTTGTGTCGTGTTGTTGTTCCGGGGAACGGTTGCCTGACTTCTGCCTGGGGCCACCACCCTGCTTCTTGCTGCCTGTTGGGATGCTACGCCTCCCTCCCCCTGCGCACTGCTGTCCTCGCTCTGCATATCCTCCTGCCAGGTTGGGTCAGTTACTGGATCATCCACCACGTCGTCTTCCTCTTCCGCACCCAGCTCCTCCTCCTGACTTTCTGACAATTGTGTCTCATCATCGTCCACCCCTTGTTGAGGTCTCTATCCAGGGACAATGTGGATCCTCCCAATTTTTGGCTGCCCTGACTAAGGGCTATACTACAATAGACCCACTTCCTTACAATGGGCACTTTAGGTTTACAGGCCCTCATGCACGTCTCTATCCAGGGACAATGTGGAGCCTCCCAATTTTTGGCTGCTCTGCCTAGGGGCTATACTACAATAGACCCACTTCCTTACAATGGGCACTTCAGGTTTACAGGCCATCATGCACGTCTCTATCCAGGGACAATGTGGAGCCTGACGATTTTTGGCTGCCCTGCCTAAGGGCCTAAGGGCTATACTATAATAGACCCACTTCCTTACAATGGGCACTTCAGGTTTACAGGCCCTCATGCACGTCTGTATGCAGGGGCATTGGTGAACCTCACAATTTTGGACTGCCCTGGCAAAGGAAAATACTACAAAGACTCACTTCCTCAAAATGGGCACATTAGACTCAAGAGACCTTCATGTACGTCTCTTCTCAGGGACCTCGGAGTGCCACACAATGTTTTCACGTAAAATCTTTCATGTAATCTCCAAAAGTAACATACACCAGCTCTATCTCACTATTGGGTATGTGCCCTTAACATTTCCGCCATGAAAATTCATTTTGGTGTCATTTTGGAAGGTTTTCTGGTGAGTCCGTAAAAATGGCGTAAAACTCGGACAAAATTGTTCACAGCTGTGACTTTTGAGTGATAAATGCTTCAAGGGGTCTTCCCCATGCTGTTGCCATGTCATTTGAGCACTCTTCTGAGACTTTTGTGACATTTTTAGCGCTTCTACATGCTGCCGGGGGGTCATTTCATAAAAATACTCGTGTCTCCCATAGGATAACATTGGGCTCGGTGCTCGGGCGAAGTACACGAGTATCTTGGGATGCTCGGCCCGAGCCTTGAGCACCCGAGCTTTTTGGTACTCGCTCATCACTAATAACCACATATGCTGTAATAAATATCTTGTGATTCTAATTGTAGAAATTTTCTACAAAATAATATTTAATAGCAATATAGCAGAGAGGTAATGTACTAGGACAACAATAATATACTATGGGGCACCTCAATGTGAAATGATTACATGTATAAACTCAACTTCAGTGAACATACTCGTAAATGGAGACATGGCTAGCTAAAATGAGCCTATGTCCATATCCCTTATGTAATTACCTCTAAGTTCTGTATATTAGCTCGACTAGGTGCTCCCAACCTATGTGTACTGGTAAATAGTCCCACCTCTGGGTTAATGGGTAACAAAAGAATCCTTGCTGACCTGGATCTGCTGGAGGGAAAGGCCTGGACTAAGGGGTACTTTGCACACTACGACATCGCAAGCAGATGCTTGCGATGCCGAGTGCGATAGTACCCGCCCCCGTCACAGCAGCTATATCTTGTGATCGCTGCCGTAGCGAACATTATCGCTACGGCAGCTTTACATGCGCTCACCTGCCCTGCAATGTAGCTCTGGCCGGCGAACCGCCTCCTTCCTAAGGGGGCGGGTCGTGAGGCGTCACAGCGACGTCACACAGCAGGCGGCCAATAGGAGCGGAGCGGCGGAGATGAACGGGACTTAAACATCCCGCCCACCTCCGTCCTTCCGCATTGCAGCCGGGACGCAGGTAGGAGATGTTCCTCGCTCCTGCGGCTTCATACACAGCGATGTGTGCTGCCGCAGGAACGAGGAACAACATCGTACCTGTCGCTGCAGGGAAATTATGGAAATGTCGGACCCTACACCGATCATACGATAACAACGCTTTTGCGCTCGTCAATTGTATGTAAAAGGATTTGCACACTACGATATCGACTGCGATGCCGGATGTGCGTCACGTTCGATTTGACCCCACCGGCATCGCAGCTGCGATGTCGTAGTGTGCAAAGTACCCCTAAGCCACTTCAAAGTCCTAATTTTGTTTTTGCCATTCAGAGGTGGACTTGCTGGTGTGTTTGGATCATTGTCCTGCTTTATAACCCAAGTGCCCTTCAGCTTGAGGCCACAAACAGATGGTCGGACAGTCTCCTTCAGGATTTTTTTGTAGACAGCAGAATACATGGTTCCATTTACCACAGCAAGTCTTCCAGGTTCTTAAGCAGCACAACAGCACCAGTCCATCACACTACCACCACCATACTTTACTGTTGGTATGATGTTCCTTTTCTGAAACGCTGTTGTGACGCCCCAGGGGCTGTGGGGTACTCGGTCCTGGGCGTGCGGTGCGCAGGGGGAATCAGTCGTGGTCGTGGCTGATGCCCGATTCCGTGACCCTGGGGGTCGGTCCGATAAAAAAGGGGTTGAAAAATGGAAGAAAAATAAAATAAAAGAGTTTTTCAACTACGCCACTTGCGGCCAGGTTATGGAAGCTGCTGCTACAGGGTCCTGCTGGGGCTGGTGGAGTAGTGCAGCTTAGGTGTTTTGGGCCCTCTGCAAGCAGGTCCAGGCCCTAGCAGTAGATGATGAGGGGGCAATGGTAGGGGACAGTCAATGTACAGGTATATAGGCGAGAAGGAAACAGTCCACACCGGTATTGCAGTTTTAACTTGCTTTTTACTTGCGGCTGGTACCTGGACCCGCTGGTTCCGGTTACAGGTGTTCCCACTCCCCTTGTTCTCCGTGCCAGCTGAGACCTGGGGTAGCTGTTCTCCATGCACACTTGTTTGTTTTGGGCTCCCGTGGCCAAGAGCTTATGGGGAACCCCTCAGTTTCAGTCTTGGTCCTATTGCAGGCAGCCTGGACTATTTAGTGGGTTAAGTCTACGGTCCCCTCATTGCTGCTGATGTTTCAGACTCTTTGGGTGGTGAGGGATTCTGGAATTCCCCTCACCTGGCAGAATTAACAGTTGACGATAAAGTGTCCCGCTGTCCAAGGATCTGCACCCCGCCTTGTGCTGAGTCCTGTGTGCCTTGGTTCCAGACTTCCACAGGCATCCCACATTTCTTGGAGTATTACACTTCCACAGGTAACCCACGGTTCCTGGAGTCCCGGTTCCTTACTCCACAGTCCCTCACTCCTGATACAGCGTTCCATTGTTACTTCAGGTCTTATTCCTTCTTTCTATACTTCACTCCTCACTCTCTCACTCCTCACTCCTTCTTCTCTCCTTCACTTCCAACTCTCCACTCTCACACTTCTTCCCGCCAACTTCCCAACTGACCACTCGCCCCTCCTCTTGCTGGGTCTCTGCCTACAGATTGGGTGACAATTAGCCAATAAGTGCCCACCCCTTTTACCTGTTGCTAGGCAGTCTCCTTGTCTGGTGTTGGGGTTATGTATGTAGCCTGAGGGTGCTGGTGTGTTGACTGAAATGGATATTCCTGGGTTTGGGTTACATTTTATGGCACCTGATACCTCAGGGGTGCTACACTGTGTTACTTTTACGCCAGATGTAATGGGACAAACACCTTTCGAAAAGTACTTTATTCTCATTTGTCCAAAGTGTATTTTCCCCAAACTCTTGGGCATTATCAAGATGTCTTCTGGCAAAACTGAGTCAAGCCTTTACGTTCTTTTGGCTCAACAGTGGTTTTTGCTTGGTCAGTTTTACCACAGAGTGAACATGGTAAATAAAAAAAAACAATCGCGCAATTGCACTTTTTTTGCAATTTCACCGCACTTGGAATTTGTTCCCGTTTTCCAGTACAATATGAAGCAAAATGAAGGTGTCATTCAAAGGTACAACTCGTCCCACAAAAAAAAGAAGCCCTCATACTGGAATACTGATGAAAAAATAAAAAAAGCTATCGCTCTTGGAAGAAGGTGAGGAAATAACAAAAACGTAAAGAAGGGGTTAAAGAGAATCTGAGTTGATTAGGCAATTGAATCATTGAAGATTTACAGTTCGGATCAGAAGCACAGTCAGGTTACTAATCCGACCTCAGCACTCCTTCATACTGCTAGCAAGGGTAGCTTTGCCTCTGGCGCATGGGACCAGCACAGGGGCAGTGAGGCTGGTCACATCCACAGATCTGGCTAGCTTCACAGCAATGTGAGAGGGCTGAAAAACAATTAGCCAATCTGAAACTGATGGGGGGCCAGAAACCTAGGAAACAAGCTATACAATATGGAATTAATCATCCCTCTGTTCTTGAGATTTAATAAGATATATTGCAAGTTGCTTGTTTGTACAATCACGTTGCAATTTTAACTATTCAAGAATGTGAGACAACTCCTTTAAAATCTATTTAATTAATCTATCTAATATTTATTTTAAAATGAAACTTCCCCAATATTTACATAGCTACCAGCACCCCTAGCTATAAATCTGCAATGCCAAAAAGCTCTACAAATCATGGCTTCTCACATGAGTGGCTAGGGAAAAAATCATATCCAAATATTATACATCAAGTTGTCACCTGCAAGTTATCGTGACCACTGGAGCAGTCTGAAAAGCATATCAATCTCTCTGCATATGTTCTGTCATCTGAATAGTGTCCCACGGTGACTGACTGAAAGGTGTGACTTGTAAGACACATAGGGCTAATAAGAGCAACACAAATTAGGTCAGATAGAAAATAAAGATCATTCAGTTCAGGAATACTAGGAAATATATTATTATTATTATTATTACTGTCATTTAAGGACTAGTACTATAAGCTGGCTTGGGCCTGCTCCCGGTTAGCTACTTATATATTAATGTGACGCCCTGGACTTGCCAGGTAGTCACAGTGAGGCCTCCGCACAACAACCTTCCCCTAAAAAGGGTACCATCAGCCAACCTAAAACCCTCAGTCACCCCTCTCAGGTTCTGACATACACACCAGGTGGGCGGAACCAGGCGGTTGGCCACGCCCACCGAGGAGTTCGGATGGCTTGAGGCGGGAAAACACACGGAGTTGAGAAAGGAGAGTGAAAGGGAGAGGAAGGAGAGGAGTAGGGAGAGTGACAGAGGAAAAGAGAACATCTGCCAGGGGTCCGGGTCGTAGCCCAGACACCCTGTGGCAAGGAGGCAGACGGTGGTAGCCGCCTGCAGGAGCTGGGATTACAGCCGGTGAAACCGTAGGGACCGGGGACGGGCGGTGGCCCGCCGGTACTGAACCGGGGAACCGATTGGAAACCAGAGCACCAGGAGGGGTACTCAGACCCAGTACGAAGCCCAGAAGCCACTGGACCAAGTCGAATCAACTTATTGAGGACTGGACTTGAGGTCCCTTCCCATCCAAGGCCTGACTGAAGACAACAGCCCACCCAACAAGGATAGAAAGCCACCGCCAAGGCATAGAGATCCAAAGGGCCAGTGTCTGCAGGCAAACGGGTTCCTCAGCACACATAAAGTTGGCGAGCGGACTACCATCGCTGAAGCGTAGGCAGTTGAACACATACACAAAAAGGTGCAGGAGAAAGGAGGCAACCACCAGCCCGAGAAAAGGGGAGAAATGCAGCCGGCTGCGGGCACCGTCCACCATCTTGTTTGGTATACCAGAGACTCCAGTGTGTAATAGTGAGTACACCAGTGCCCTCGGGCCGAGCACCATGCCGCACCGCATCAAAACTGCCCTACCCCAGCAATTTACAGCGACCCCTCAGGCCCCTGGGACCATCACCCCTACCCACGGAGGGGTTAACACCAAGCTGCGTAACACCATCCTCGGGAGCCTAGTCAACGGCAGCGGTGGTGTCCATCCATTCACCACAGCCCTGTGGGTGGCGTCACAAACTCTTAATTCCAAAAACCACACCACCTCCGCGCGTAGCGCAAGCGAGCAAACCCCCTTTTCAGAGAGGTGGTAGGACCCCCGGGTCCGTGAGAAGCTCAAGCCACCCACCGACGAGCACGGATCCGAGCGGCTCGGCAGCCGGCCGAGCCCCGGGGCGGTACATTAACATTTAGCATACTTCCCAATTTTGAAAGTTAGAAAAGAAGAACACATACTGAGGCGTGGGACAGCAGTTTTAACTTTATGCTAAGCCATTTGCCTAACTTTACCCAGTCTTTTATTTGTGCCCACAGAAAAATGGAGCTTTTTACTACAGAGAATGCTACCCCTTTCATGGCCCCAAAGTGCAGACAGTATTATTCCCCCACAGTATCCACCACACAGTATGATGCCCACTTCACGACCACTACACATAATGACCACAGGGGCCCCCCCACACATTATGATGATGACATATTGCCCGAACACAAAGTATGATACCCCTACATTTCCCATCAACACACAGTATGATGCACCAACACAGCATGTTGGCCTACATTGCCCACACAACACAAAATACTATGCTCCCACAGTCCCACCACACAATATACTGTATATCTTCCCCAACACAGTATCATGTACCCATGTTTACACACACTCACAGCATGATGCCCAAAAAGTCTCACCACACAATAAAATGCCCCAAACACACAGTATGATGCTTCTAATCCCACCACACAGTATCATGTATTCATATTGCCCACGTAGGACACAGTGTGATGCCCCCAAATTTCCACCACACAGTATGATGCTCCCTTCACACAGTTTTAATGCCCCCTATAATGCCCCCTCCACACTGTGATTAATTATTTTCATAATTTTTATAAATTCTCCAGTGGCCTCCACATAGGGTCATAATCCACATTGTAAATTCCTCACAGTGGCTCCCACGGTATAATGCCCCTATAGTATACATTCCCCACAATGACCACTACAATATGAATTCCCCACAGTCACCCCCTGACTCCCCCTCCCACACAGTAGGAATTTCCTGCAGTGTCTACACAAGCATCATCCCTCTTACCTATGTGTGCTTCTTCTTTGCTGAGCTGCTCTCTGCTGCCCTGTCACATGAACTGAGATCGTTTGCAAATGATCCATTATCCCCCAATTGATACCAAAACTAATTTTCAACAGAGAGTAAATTTCTTATTAACAAGGGCAGAGACATCTTATTGTACCTGAGAAAAATGTATAGGACACCCAGCTTCAGAGTTGAGCAGACAGCTTGTGTTAGAAATCAGGAGGATCCTAGCAGTTGGACCCACTGATCATATATTTCTGGTTGACCCTATTCATATGAGAACATATATAGAGATAAGGAGTGAAACAGGTGAAAGTGGAGAAATATATTATGAGCTGCTCAACTGTGTGAGCATCATATGTGTGTAGAGGGCATCATACCGTGTGTGGTGGTAGGAGGGGGTCCCATAGAATATAAATGGTGTGGTTAATATAGATGGTAGCCAAAATGAAGGCCCTGCCTCATCTCTTCAATTTAACTGGACTGATAAGTGTTATGGTAACTTAGTCTAATGTCATACAGTATGCATACTGTTGTAAATAATACTACCGCTATAGCCATTGTTTACATGTTTTCTGTTCTCCTCTATAAGATTGATAATTCAGAAATGGCTTCTTGAGAACTGACCAGAGATTGCTGTAAGAAATAAAGTTCAGGTGTTAAAATGTTCGTTTTCTAAGGTACCCCTCGGAGTTTAATGCACGCTTAATTATACTGGTTGCTGTGATTGTTTGCCCGTAAACCGGTTGTATTTTTTATGCTGGACTGGGCAGTCTCCGGGTCTGTGGGACCAAAAAGAGAGTCATACATTGTAATGTAAAGATAGAGGAAACCAGTGTCAATGAATTAAAATCCCTTTATCTTATATCTTGCTAAAATAATACAGGACTTGTATAAAACAGAAGGTATTCCCTGAAGTACGTGTTTCAGCATAATCTATATTCATATAAACTTATCTAGCAGTGTACAAATGTTTTGTGTTTTGCAACTTATGGCCCTTGTGGTGGCTAGGATGTTGGTGTAGACCTGATATTTGCAAGGCAATTTAAAATAAATTTTTTAGAGTAATCAAGCATAGGAATGAGCAAACCCAAACTGTAAAGTTTGGCTTTGTACCGAACACCGGGTGCTCGGGTTTCAAAACCCAACACAGACTTTTAACTGTATGTCCGGTTCCTGTTCGGGTTTGTCATCTGAAATAAGCTTGCTGAAAGGCTGCAGAGGAGCCAATCAGCAAACTTTTCCAGTATGGGCACAACTGGCGCCATCATAGTCAAGTCATGTATTGACCCTATTTTTGATAAAATTCATGGGTAAAACAGACAGCTACAGGCTACCACCTTAAGCAGTCTGCTTTACTTTGGCTGGTCATCAAAAATAGAGAGGATCCCACATCATTTTTTTAAGCTATTTAAATAAATAATTTAAAAAAGTAGGGTCCCCCTCATTTTTGATAACCAGTCAAGGTAAAGCAGACCTCTGGGGGCTGGTATTATTAGGGTGGGAGGAGTCATGGTTATTTAGCCCTTCCCAGACTAAAAATAGCAGCCTACAACTGCTCCAGAAGTGGCACATCCAATAGATGTGCCAAATCTGGCTGTTTACTCGGCTCATCCCAATTGCCCTGTTGTGGTGGTAATCAGGGTAATAGTTAATGGGGTTGATGTCAGCTGTCAGTTAACAGCTGACATAAAGCTCAGAAGTTAATAATGGGTGGGCATCTATCAAACGCCCACCTGGTTATAAAAAACTTACAGAAGAAAAAATACTTCATTTGAATAAAGACTCCCCCACATGCACTCGTTCACCAATTTCTTAAATACAAAGAATCCTGGACATTTCGACAATGGTCTAGCAGGTAATGTCCCACCATGCTCATCGATTCCTATGGGGTCCTGTTCTGAGAAAGTTATTAGTTTGATGGTTTATAGGTTACTACCAGTCAGCGCTAGCCTTGGATTTTCCCATGGGCACTGGCATCAGTAACCTTACAAGGCCTGACCACTCGTGGGAAACTCCGGGTTATACAGCATAACAGCTCTTATACCCCACCACACAGTTTGATAGCCCTTATATAACTCTCCCCACAGTACGATGGCCAGTCACCATTTTTAATGGCCTGCACACAGTATAACAGGCCCTACACAGCCCTTCAGACAATATCATGGCCACCATATAGCCTTCCATGCAGTATAATGTTCCACACTTAACCCTTCAAGCAGTATAATTTCCCACACATAACCCTCCAAACAGTATACTTTCCCACACATAAACCTCCAAAAAATATGATTTCCCACACGTAACTCTTCAAACAGTATACTTGGCCCCCTCAATGCTCTACAAAGGACACACACATAGCCCTATAAATTGTATAACTCACATATCTGTGCAAACTGTATAATGGCCCCCCCACATAGCCCTGAAAACTGTATAATTGCCCCCCTCCACATTGGGTTGCTAACTGTCGAGAAATTCCTGGACAGTCTGTAAAAATAGGGCACTTCTTTGCCCTGTCAGTAAAAAGTAAAGTGTCCATAATTTTTTTAAAGCTTAAGAAACTTACACAGAATTTATTTATAATAGCTTACAGTTTATAGTGCATGTGTGGCACCCCTGGGCTTCAGGCACCACAGGGTATTACACCAATTTTCAGGGGTAATATCTATCCTGGGCCAGGAGGGGGTTAACCTGCTGGTGGCTTCACACACCAAACACAAACAACAGTAGGTGCTTACTCACAGGGGGTTGGACTAGGACAGACAGGGGAGCCAGTCATAACGAAGCATGGGACTTCCCCAGTCGATAGGAAAACCACTGGGGGTGGGCACCACATGGGGTAGAAGTAGGCGCAAACACCACACTTTAAGGAGAACCTTCCTGGGCACAGCTTGGGATAACACATAGCACTAACAACTGGAGTTAGTGTTTCTCTCTCTTCGTGGGCCCGTGGCTTGGAGCAGGAGGCTCGGCCTGGGTTTTGGATAGCTACAGAGGGACACTTCACTAAAAGACTTTCACAGGCACCGGCGGTGACTGCCGATGAATCCGGGATCGGCTAGAGCCCATCGTGGCAGAGAAGCAGCACCTTGGGCAGCATCTAAAAGACTTGTGAGTAAAAAGACTTAGAACCCCAGCACCTACCTTTGCCTCTCCTTTACTGGCGCCATCGCCCAGCGCTGCGGCGCCAACGAGGACTACCACCAAACCGCGCCATTTTCCCCGGGGTAATCCCGCTCCACCTGTGGGGAGCGACACCATCCCAGCTGCACCCGACATCTGCCCCGGTGAGAGCAACAGTGACTACCATCAAACCCCGCTATCCTCCCCAGGGTAATCCCGCTCCACCTCTGGGGAGCAGCACCATCCCGGCTGCACTTAACATCTGAGAGAGACCTTGCAGCGGCGGCCCCCATACCTGGCCGCGTACCACAAGTGGCATCACGATCACCTTAAAAGACTTTCCTAACCTCCAGCTACTACCTCCATCCTCCCTGCCACCCTCCAATCTTTTTTCCTGTACGCCTCAGGGTAACAGAACCAAGTCAGGCCATCCCGTGACAACGCAGAGGATCTGCACCCCTGGCCTGGTAACGAGTAGGTTAAAACACCTGCCCCATGGGGCGCTACACATGCAGCTGATGTCTTCACATACGAAGTAGGGGCTGTAGACATATATGACTTATAATCATAATGATTTTTATGGTTTCCAATGTGTCCATAAAAAACATTGTCTGTGATTTTTTTGATAAGCTATCCATTAAAAATAAAAAGTTAAATTGACAACCCTGCCACCATGTAGCCCTGCAAACCTTATAATGCCGCGAGATGTGACTTTCGGAGTTGCTAGCATCAAAATACATTGTGTGACAATTGTGCTCAGACCTACGGACCTCTGGCACACTACACAGGACACAACAAACAAGTAGAAACCGGGGACACAATAAAAATGGTGGCACTTGGCTCTATGGAGAGCGAGCTGGGACACCTCCTGATCTCACCTGAGAAATGTCACGCTCGGAGCTGCTAAATTGGAATACCCTGCGTTACAGTTGTACTCAGACCTATGGACATCTGGCGCATTACACAACACACAACGAACAAGGGGGACACCGAGGACACAATAACGATGGTGGGCCCTGACTCTAGGGAGAGGAGAGCAGTGACACCTTCTGATCTCACCTGAAGCTGAACCCTGCACTGCTAATGTCCATATACAGGTTTTTTTAACCTGTCGCTGAATAGGATACCTTGTACCCCAGCTAGCGCTGCACTCGTCCTGGCTAGTGAGCAGGCCGGCGAGAGCACTAGTCCCACCATTACAAATAATACAACACAGGGATAGATATACAGACAGGGGAATAATGACACAATACAAACTTGAAAGCTGCAACAACACAGCTCCAACAACTGAATAAGCAGCAGCTCCTTTAGACGTGCAGTCACCTGGGTGGTCAGGAACAGAAAGTTCTATTTTTGGCAGAAGCTAAAAGATGGGGAGACTACTTAATGGAGATGGGAGGGGTCACAAACTTGTTGCACATGAGGTAATTAGCTAGGAGCTGCTAGCAGGAAAAAAAACCCTGACATTAACTCCTGAAGTACCAACAGAAAGCAAATACAATTAACATGATGATCCACCTAAGAATAAGTGAAGCTCAAATCACAAAACTGTCACACATCTCTCCTCTGAGAGACTTTATGACAATATATAGCCCTCCAAACTATATGATGGCCACAACAAAGCCATCCAAATAGTATAATGGCCCCATATAGCCCTTCAAACAGTATAATGGCCCCTATATAGCCCTGCAAACTGTATAATGGCCCCACAAAGCTCAGTATATTAGATAATGGCCCCACATAGATCAGCAGGGGGATTAGGTAAGGGAGATTGTCCGTGATTGTCCGTGATGCCACCTGTGGGTTGCGGTGATGAGATGGTGGCACCGCCGCTGCCTCTGGGGCTCGTGCCCGGGACTGGTGGTGTGGGGCAGCAAGGTGGAATCCCCTCCACGGGTAGGGGAGGTGTAGTCCCGGGGCCCAATTCGGAGTTGTGCTGGTGGCAGGGATTGCAGGGAGCAGGGAACTCACAGTTCGGTTGTCTTGGTGTTGGATGAAGCTAGGCTGATGTGTGTAGTCATAAAACACAGAGTCCTTTGTAAACCAACTTGCCGGTGACCGGGAGCCTTTTGGAGGGGTGTGCTCGTCCCACACACGGTGCAATGAGCAGGAGCCCTCTTTTGTTGCACTGCACCTTGTAGTCTGCTTAGCTCCTCTGGTTGGAATAGGGGAAGTCCACTTCCCTGCACTATTCCGGGTTCCCTTTCACAATGCCGCCGGCGGGCCACTACCCTGCCCCGGTCCACTTTGGGTCCCCTCCTAGTGCCTTACTTGTTCCCGCAGTCCAGGGGCTCCAACCCCTGACCGCTCTGCTCCTTTCTCTGCAGCCCAGGAGACATATTCCTGACTGCTCTGCTGCTCTCCTCCAACTGACTGAACTCCTCCTCTGCTGCTCTTTTCAGCTCCTAACTGGGGGGGGGGGAGGGGGGCTGCTCATATGCACCATGTGGGGGTGTGGGGGTGTAATCCCAAGGAGGAAGAGATTCCTGTACCCTTGGTGGGGGGTACAGTCATCTGTGACTACCTGGTTTTGCCAGGGCATCACAGAAGGAGCTGATGGTTCCCTGTTCCATCATTGCTTTCAACTTTGTCAACATCCATTTGATAATGCCATACCATGCAAGGGGGCCCAGTGCCACTTGGTCTGCCACTATAGCCGGTACACTACTATCATAGTAGGTCTAATTTCAGCACAGTGTGAACTCCCACTCCAATTATGAAATTAAAAGCCTGAATGTTTAACTCTTGACAAAATATTTCCAATAATGGCATTTTGATATTGCCAGAATCAAGTTTATTTGTTACAAGTTTAAGCAAAAAGATTCCTGGTCGGCCAATAAAATCAGGTTATTCAATGTTTTCTTGATCTAAAGAATAATTGTTTGATTGATTATGAGGATAATACATAAACACGCTCCATTGCTTTGGCCACTTTGTGATGATCGCAGGTTATGCAGCAGGATTCCTATCATGAATGCAGACCACTGTTAGGAGGCACTGAATAGCTTGCAGACTCGCAGCCAGGCAGAGCGAAGATAGATGAGGTTCTGAAGCCAACTACATAAATCAGCTGCTAACAGACAATGGATATAAATGGTTCAGGGGAGACTGGCTGCAGCTCACACGACATTACATAGCAACACAATTTACTACAGCTCTGGGATTAGGCTTTTGTCTGAAATATCAAGCAGGATTAATTAGCCTCATTGTTAAAACAAAATAATGCTTCTTAAACGGTTCTGTAAAGTCTGCCTGATATTATATCCACCATACGTACTGCATACTCTGTGCAAGACTGTATAAGTATACACAACTCATAGATCTTGTACATGCAGGTGTGACTATTATACTTAAAGAGGACCTGTCACTAAGGCAGTTTTTGTTCTTATTTTATTTCTGCTGCTCCCATGTATTCTGGTTTTCTGTTTTACTGCTTTATATCTGTTATATGGCTCCAGAGATATGTTCCTTTTAATTATGTGATAATTTTATGAGCTTCACAAAAAAAGGGAGTGGCTCACGGAGTCCCTGGGGGGGCGTGTCTTCAGGCTGATCTGCTTTATTAACCACAAAGAAAAAAGGGCCATACTAGGTTATTCTGAGCTGGGGATACACCAAATGATGTTCCCCAGATGGATATACCAAATGATGTTCCCCATATGGATACGCCAAATGATATTCCCCAGACAGATACACCAAATGATGTTCCCCAGATGGATACACCAAATGATGTTCCCCATAAGGATACACCAAATGATGCTCCTTAGACAAATACACCAAATGATGTTCCCCAGACGAATACACTAAATAATGTACCCAGACGGATACACCAAATGATGTTCCCCAGATGGATACACCAAATGATGTTCCCCATAAGGATACACCAAATGATGCTCCTTAGACAAATACACCAAATGATGTTCCCCAGACGAATACACCAAATAATGTACCCAGACGGATACACCAAATGATGTTCCCCAGATAGTTACACCATTTGATGTTCCCAGACTGATACACCAAATGATGTTCCCCATATAGATATACCAAATGATGTTCCCAGATGGATACACCAAATGATGTTCCCAGACGGATGCACCAAATGATGTTCCTCATACGGATACACCAAATAATATTCCCCAGACAGATACACCAAATGATGTTCCCCAGATGGATACACCAAATGATGTTCCCCATAAGGATACACCAAATGATGCTCCCCAGATGGATACACCAAATGATTATTCCCCAGACGGATACACCAAATAATGTTCCCAGACGGATACACCAAATGATGTTCCCCATATAGATATACCAAATGATGTTCCCAGATGGATACACCAAATGATGTTCCCCAGATGGATACACCAAATGATGTTCCCAGACGGATGCACCAAATGATGTTCCTCATACGGATACACCAAATAATATTCCCCAGACAGATACACCAAATGATGTTCCCCAGATGGATACACCAAATGATGTTCCCCATAAGGATACACCAAATGATGTTCCCCAGATGGATACACCAAATGATATTCCCCAGACGGATACACCAAATGATTATTCCCCAGACGGATACACCAAATAATGTTCCCAGACGGATACACCAAATGATGTTCCCAAGATGGATACACCAAATAATGTTCCCAGATGGATACACCAAATGATGTTCCCCATATAGATATACCAAATGATGTTCCCCAGATGGATACTGTGACGGGGTGTGTGACAGAGCAGTGAGGGACGCCAGGCCAAGGAACAATCCAAAGGGCTTTATTGGAACCACAAAGATAAAGCACCAAACATAAATATAAATCCTTAAAGTCTGCAAGGAGTCCACAACAAAACAAAAGATCCAGGGGCGCCTCCCGGAATTCCAACGCCAGGAAAAATATGGCAATGGCCCTTATATAAGTTCCTTGAGTCCAACAGGGTGAACCACAAAACACAATGCCAAGTGGCAACTGATCTCCAGTCTGTAACAGTCCATACACAGGCTCTAGGATCCAGCCTCAGCTATAGATCTTAGTCCTTCTCCAGCCGAGATCCAGCTAACTGACCTAACATGGGTCTCATTGTTCTTCTCTCCTGGGATCAGCCCCTAAGGTGGGCCCAACTCCTCCTGGACATTTGATGACATTTGATACATGAATGGACTTTAGACTCCTGGCTCTGTTCTGTTTACCAAGTTGTGGATTGGAGAAGTCCCATGCTGAAAAGAACAAACAATTCCCCACCAGTAGTAGATACAGAACAGTCAAGGAGAGACAGATTATTACACCTTGAGCAGAGGCAGGGGAGGGACACACTGTTACAACCCCTTCTCCCCTCAATTTGTGTACGGACTAGTGACCTCAACAGGTTGCTTGTCAAGTACACGTAAACATGCCGACCTTGACTCAGGGCTCCTCCTGTTTGGACAATCCATCTGCATTTTAAGTGTTGGCTCCAGGTTCTTTAGTGTATGGTGAAGATGTAGGGTTGAATTTTCAGCTCCAGTTTGTATCCTCCTTCACTTAAACTCTGCTTCCTGCACCCACAAATTGGCATTGTATATCTCCCACATCATTGCCTAGGAGAATGTCTGCAGGAAGGCCGCTCATCACACCGATTATGCATTGTTTTGCCCCAAAGTCATAATCCAGGGTTACACTTGCTCTTGGAATATATCTCTGAGTACCTCCAGCCAATTCAATGGCAATTCCTGGTCCCTTTTGAATTGCTTCTGGTTGAACTACTCGGGGATCTGCTATGGTTAGAAAAGCCCCAATGTCACGAAAGCCAACAACTTTTTGGCCATCCAGCACGACCTCCTGTAGATGTTTATATGACGCTCTGGCCGGGCCAGATAGTCACAGATAGGGTCCCGCATTACACCAGTCCCCTAACAAGGTGACAGCAGCCAAACATTTAAACCCTAGTCACCTCCCTCAGTGCTTGATGGACACACCTGAGGGGCAGAGCCAGGCAGTTGGACACACCCACCGAGGAGTTCGGATGGCCTGAGGCGGGAAAAGATAGAAGAACAGTTTGAGAGTTCAGTGGAGGAGGTCAGGCCTGTGTGACCGGCCTATAGCAGACTGACAGGTGCCAGGGTAGGAGCACGGGTACCTTTGGCTAGGAGGCAGACGGAGGCCTCTGTCTGCAGGAGCCGAGAAGACGGCTCGGTGGAACCGAGGTGGACCAGGACAGGGTAATGGCCCGCCGGTACCGACCCGGGGAACCGACTCGGAAACCGGAGCACAAAGGGGGGTATTCAGACCCTGAAGCTAGGTCTAGAAGCTACTGGGGGGTAGCTAATTAATTGATTCCGGCCAGGACTAGAGGTCCTGTCCCACTCAAAGTCCCGACTGAAGGCAACAGCCCAACGAGAGGGATAGAAAGCCACCGCCACGGCAGAGAGATCCCACGGGCCAGCATCTGAGGGCAAAGGGCTTCTCAGGCAACCACAAGCCGGGGAGCGGACTCCTGAAGTCGCAAGCGCAGGTAGTCCACCATCACAAAACAGGTGCGGGAGAAAGACGGAGACCACCAACCGGGTGGGGGACCAGACTGCAGCCGGCTGCGGACACCGACTACCATCACCTTGGTTTAGCAGAGACTCATGTGTGTTTACTAATAGTGAGTACATGAGTGCTCTCCGGCCGCCTATCTCCCTGCACCGCCAAATACCCCCAACGGGTCCCGGGGCCACCATCCCTACCCACAGAGGGGTTAACAACTTGCTGTGCAACATCTCCCCCGGGCGCCCCGTAACTGCAGCGGTGATGTCCACCTTCACCACATCCCGTGGGTGGCGTCACGAACTTAAACCCGGCTCCAGCCGTACACCTATGTCCCCACACCGCCAACCCCTTTTTGATCGGAGTGAAGGCAGGACCCCCAGGGTCTGGAGACCCTCGAGTCACCCACTGAAGTTCCGGACCTGAGTGGCTTGGCTGACGAGCACGGGGCGGCACATTTATGCTGAAGATCATAAGAACAGGTGGCTGTGGCTTGCATCCCATAGACCCCTGGTAGGGAAGTCAACATATCAGAGTCACTTGGCAAACAATCAGGGCCTGGTGACTGATACGGAGGTGCAGGTGCTGGAGGGGGTTGTCGATTTGGAGGATGACTCCACTGGATAGATGGGGATGTGGCTCGCAGATGCCCGGGATGCCCACAGCTATATCATCTTCGCTCTAATACTTTCTCTCCTCGTTGCATTCCAGAAAATGTGGTAGAACCAACTGGAGGCACATACAAATGGGATTCCACATGAGGTGGTGATCTAGGAGGTCGAGGAACATTGGGCACTGAACGACAAGGAACCTCTGGTGTTGGGGAGCTGGTCATTTTTGCTCCCTCCGCTAGCAGCTTCTTCCATTGAGGCTTGATAGTGAGCACCTCATCAGCTAGAGCAGCAGCTTATTCCACTGTCTCTGGTCTCCTCTCGCGCACCCATTCCCGGATCTCAGTAGGGCACTTGGCATAAAACTGTTCTTTTAGGATGACCTGGACGAATGTCTCCCAAGTTAAGGCTCCCTCGCCTTCCAGCCAGCGATGGCATACTTGTTTCAGTCTGTGGGCATACATCTTGAAAGACACTTCCCCATCACAGGTTAACGTACGGAACTGAGTCCTATAAGTATCTGGGGTCACGGTATAATGTTCTAGAATGGTCTGTTTTATCTCCCCATACTCACAATTCCACTGAGGGTCCATAGCTCTATAGGCGTCGGCAGCTCCACCCTCCAAGAGGCCCACCAGGTGTCTGACTTGCTCTCTTTCTGGGACTTCCATTAATCGGCACTGATGCTCATAGTCCTGGAAGAAGCCCTCAATGTCACCTGCAGCTTCATTAAATGGTTTAAAGTCCTTGCGGGAAACGCTGGAGAATTCCCTCATAGTTGGTGCTGTGGGTACAGTCTGTCTGGAGCTTCTAGCTGCTTCCACAGCAAGCCGCCTCTCCAGCAATGCCCTCTCTCTCTCTCGAGCTCTGCGAATGGCATCCATCTTATATTCAATGGTGACCTCATCTCCCAGCAGTGCCATCTCCTCCTCATACCACACAACCCATTGACTTTTTTGGGTATTTACCTCCAGCTCCCATCTTTCCTCCCCTTGCTGTGGAAATTGTTCCTCGGTGCCATCTTGCAGGCAAGCGTTTTCCAAAGCCTCAATTAGTTGCTCCTTAGAGAGTCCTTTGTAGCAAACTCCTAATTCACGGGCCTTTGTTTTGAGGTTCATATAACTGAATAGGATAACTGAAGTGAGCACTAATATATATATATATGAGTGCAAGCCAAAAATACATACTATATATAAGAATAAGGCTGCACATCAAACTTAGATAATGGTATAATGCCTCAAGCATATGGAAAAATATTGGAATATACAATGAAAAATGCTACTTGCTAATTTGAACATGTGAATAATGAATTGCATACCTGCCATGAATATTAGGAAAAAGGAGATATTTAGCAATCGCATTGATCAATGTAACTGAGCCCCAAGGCCTCGTCAAGGCATATCTCTATATTGGGGTCCCTAGCTCTGTGACCCTAACTGTGTGTCATCTCATTGCAATTAAAAACTGCTATGGGTGGAGAGGGGTAACTAAGGACTTTCTTATATAGGAGATGGAAAAAACATGGCCGAAAGGGGCGGAGCTGTGTTCACATTCAGAAAAAAAACTACATATAACTGAATAGGATAACTGAAGTGAGCACTAATATATATATATATGAGTGCAAGCCAAAAATACATACTATATATAAGAATAAGGCTGCACATCAAACTTAGATAATGGTATAATGCCTCAAGCATATGGAAAAATATTGGAATATACAATGAAAAATGCTACTTGCTAATTTGAACATGTGAATAATGAATTGCATACCTGCCATGAATATTAGGAAAAAGGAGATATTTAGCAATCGCATTGATCAATGTAACTGAGCCCCAAGGCCTCGTCAAGGCATATCTCTATATTGGGGTCCCTAGCTCTGTGACCCTAACTGTGTGTCATCTCATTGCAATTAAAAACTGCTATGCGTGGAGAGGGGTAACTAAGGACTTTCTTATATAGGAGATGGAAAAAACATGGCCGAAAGGGGCGGAGCTGTGTTCACATTCAGAAAAAAAACTACATATAACTGAATAGGATAACTGAAGTGAGCACTAATATATATATATATGAGTGCAAGCCAAAAATACATACTATATATAAGAATAAGGCTGCACATCAAACTTAGATAATGGTATAATGCCTCAAGCATATGGAAAAATATTGGAATATACAATGAAAAATGCTACTTGCTAATTTGAACATGTGAATAATGAATTGCATACCTGCCATGAATATTAGGAAAAAGGAGATATTTAGCAATCGCATTGATCAATGTAACTGAGCCCCAAGGCCTCGTCAAGGCATATCTCTATATTGGGGTCCCTAGCTCTGTGACCCTAACTGTGTGTCATCTCATTGCAATTAAAAACTGCTATGGGTGGAGAGGGGTAACTAAGGACTTTCTTATATAGGAGATGGAAAAAACATGGCCGAAAGGGGCGGAGCTGTGTTCACATTCAGAAAAAAAACTACATATAACTGAATAGGATAACTGAAGTGAGCACTAATATATATATATATGAGTGCAAGCCAAAAATACATACTATATATAAGAATAAGGCTGCACATCAAACTTAGATAATGGTATAATGCCTCAAGCATATGGAAAAATATTGGAATATACAATGAAAAATGCTACTTGCTAATTTGAACATGTGAATAATGAATTGCATACCTGCCATGAATATTAGGAAAAAGGAGATATTTAGCAATCGCATTGATCAATGTAACTGAGCCCCAAGGCCTCGTCAAGGCATATCTCTATATTGGGGTCCCTAGCTCTGTGACCCTAACTGTGTGTCATCTCATTGCAATTAAAAACTGCTATGGGTGGAGAGGGGTAACTAAGGACTTTCTTATATAGGAGATGGAAAAAACATGGCCGAAAGGGGCGGAGCTGTGTTCACATTCAGAAAAAAAACTACATATAACTGAATAGGATAACTGAAGTGAGCACTAATATATATATATATATATATTAGTGCAAGCCAAAAATACATACTATATATAAGAATAAGGCTGCACATCAAACTTAGATAATGGTATAATGCCTCAAGCATATGGAAAAATATTGGAATATACAATGAAAAATGCTACTTGCTAATTTGAACATGTGAATAATGAATTGCATACCTGCCATGAATATTAGGAAAAAGGAGATATTTAGCAATCGCATTGATCAATGTAACTGAGCCCCAAGGCCTCGTCAAGGCATATCTCTATATTGGGGTCCCTAGCTCTGTGACCCTAACTGTGTGTCATCTCATTGCAATTAAAAACTGCTATGGGTGGAGAGGGGTAACTAAGGACTTTCTTATATAGGAGATGGAAAAAACATGGCCGAAAGGGGCGGAGCTGTGTTCACATTCAGAAAAAAAACTACATATAACTGAATAGGATAACTGAAGTGAGCACTAATATATATATATATATATATATATATGAGTGCAAGCCAAAAATACATACTATATATAAGAATAAGGCTGCACATCAAACTTAGATAATGGTATAATGCCTCAAGCATATGGAAAAATATTGGAATATACAATGAAAAATGCTACTTGCTAATTTGAACATGTGAATAATGAATTGCATACCTGCCATGAATATTAGGAAAAAGGAGATATTATATAGATATTTGATACATGAATGGACTTTAGACTCCTGGCTCTGGTCTGTTTACCAAGTTGTGGATTAGAGAAGTCCCATGCTGAGAAGAACAAACAATCCCTCACCAGTAGTACATACAGGACAGTCAAGGAGAGACAGACTATTATACCATGAGCACAGGCGGGGGAGGGACACACTGTTACAGATACACCAAATGATGTTCCCAGATGGATACACCAAATGATGTTCCCCAGACGGATACACCAAATAATGTTCCCAGACAGATACACCAAATGATGTTCCCCAGATGGATACACCAAATGATGTTCCCCATATGGATACACCAAATGATGTTCCCCAGACAGATACATCAAAGGATGTTCCCCAGACGGATACACCAAATGATGTTCCCCATATGGATATACCAAATGATGTTTCCCAGATGGATACACCAAATGATGTTCCCCAGATGGATACACCAAATGATGTTCCCCATATGGATACACCAAATGATGTTCCCCAGACAGATACATCAAAGGATGTTCCCCAGACGGATACACCAAATGATGTTCCCCAGGTGGATACACCAAATGATGTTCCCAAGACGGATACACAAAATGATGTTCCCCGGATGGATGCACCAAATGATGTTCCCCTGATGGATACACCAAATGATGTTCCCAGATGAATACACCAAATGATGTTCCCAGAAAAATACACCAAATGATGTTCCCAGATGGACACGCCAAATGATGTTCCCCAGACGGATACACCAAATAATGTTCCCAGACGGATACACCAGATGATGTTCCCCAGATGGATACACCAAATGATGTTCCCAGACGGATACACCAATTGATGTTCCCCATATGGATACACCAAATGATGTTCCCCAGACGGATACACCAAATGATGTTCCCCATATGGATACACCAAATGATGTTCCCTAGACAGATACATCAAAGGATGTTCCCCAGATGGATACACCAAATGATGTTCCCCAGGTGGATACACCAAATGATGTTCCCAAGACGGATACACCAAATGCTGTTCCCCAGACAGATACACCAAATGATGTTCCCCAGATGGATACACCAAATGATGTTCCCAGACGGACACACCAAATGATGTTCCCCAGATGGATACAAACTTTAAAATTCATATTGTAAACACAGGAGGACAAGAAGTGTAAGTATTGATATATAAAGAGGAAATACACAGAATTATTTGTGAAAAATTTCTTTATTAACAATATAATCATAAAAACAATTGCCAATGAATAAATAAAGGGAACGGATGGTGTGAGGCAAATCCCGGGATATGAAGATGAATTATGACTTCCAGTCATAATCGCTCATCACTCCCTGGCAGTGCCCCCCTCCCTTCTTGTCCTCAATGTCCAGCATCTGTGAAGGTGTCACATCCCATGGCCATCTCCTATGATATAGAAATTAGGTGATGTGGGAACAATGGACACAGGATGACTCCCTGCCGTGACCCTGTGGTAGGAGCTGCTATCTAATTAGCAAGCTTGGAAGTATCCAGACAGAACGACTCCAGTAAAAAATGGTTCATATCTCGCAAGCCATATTTCCGATAAATATGGCAACCATAAAAATGGTGTCTCCGCATGCGGACGATGCTGGCACACCCTTTTTATGGGAGCGGGAGCTTGGGAAATACCCCAGGCGTGATATCAGCCAATGGGGAACTAGTAGACAAGTCATGAAACCTCTCGTTCTGTAGCTAAATTCATAGCTGTCACAATGAGAGCGTCGGCGTCCGCCTACGACGCTCCCAGGCAAAGTTATGGCCCATATTCCATGTTGTGGATTGTCCATAACTCCAGCCAGGGGTGGAGCAGTGCTCCCTCTGAGGTCACTAAGGTAGGAGGGGACCTGGATTTGCCCAGGTTGATAACCCTACTTCGGCCATTTTCCAGGGTTCTTTCGCTGGGGGTCACGTGCAGGAAACATCTGTGGGAGTTCCTAGAAACCTGGTCTACAGCGCCCCCCTGTGGCCAGACGCACAAGGTAACTGATTGAATTGCATACCTGTTTGTAAACCATGCTTTATCTGTAACTGTACTCTGACATATGTATATTCTGTAGATTCCCTATTGTATATATTGTAGTTTCTAGTGTGCTTTAGGCTGATTAAATTATATAATTAATCTTGGGCTGTTCTGTTATCTCGATCTTGAATCCCACGTCTGTGTGTTCGGCTAATAGTTACCGTGAAGCGGTTGGTGGCAGCGAGTTGTGCCAAGGATTGTTGTGGGGAGGCCAGTGAGATTCGGGGAGGTTTTATATATTCCGCCCGCGGAGGTCGGGGGAATATATACCCTACTCTCACTGGGGACCCTTCAATAATCGGCATAAGTAGTATAGCGGCCTCCTTGCTTATTGTCGGGCAATTCCATAATTGGCCTGACTATAAGAGGGGCGCTAGAGAGCGCGTCACGTGCTCTGTCTGTCGGTCGGGAGGTATAAAGGAGGGGTGACCCCCACTTGTTACCCCCCGATTGTGACGTACTGGTAGCCAGCGCGGGGGATTTCTGAGTGACCCCCCCGGTGGTTTGTGACAGATGGGTACAGAAGTGTGAGGGTGCAATTAGAACTGTACAAAAATATAGAGGATAAAATACAGACCCCCTGCGGCCAAAAAACTCAAAGAAATTTGTTCTAAACAATAGACCTTCATATATGTAGTAAAAAGTGCCCACTAAAGGACAAAGAGGGACATGAAATCAGCCATGTGCAACACCTATTGCTACTAAATAAATAATCCAACAATGACCACTTGAGGAGCAAAAATAAGAATATGAGGAGGTCATAGCCAAAGTATGGGAAAGGAGTTCAAAATTCTAAGAAGATCCATAATAGATGCATACAATAAAGGGCATAATGCTTTCTACCTTACATTTCTAATAATATGAGTTGGATGGAAGGCAGGGGGGGAGCTCCGATGACCGTTTCTCTCTCTAGAGAACAGCTTTTTCCAGGGGTTGCAGATGATTGCGATCGCTTTGGCGCATGCTCCGGCCGCCTAGGTAAGCGCGTGAGCCGGGGCGCGTCACCATGGCTCCCATGCATGCGCATACGGCCCAGGCACAGGATCTCCCCACCGCTCGGCTGTCATCAGGGTGGGACTCGTGCGCAGCTGCAGACAAGAGCCTCTCCAAACAAGAACAGTGCTGAGAAAGTCTGACTAAAAAAAACCAAAAAAATCGACATGGGCTTCGCCATGTTTTTGTATGCCAGCCAGGTACAGCAGACAGATATGAGCTGCCCCCAACCCCCCCAGCTGCCTATTTGTACCCAGCTGTGAACCAAAAATAAATTTAAAAAACAAAAAATTATGTGGGCTTTGCCCAATTTTTATGTCCAGCCAAGTACAACTAGGCAGCTGAGGACTGGAATCCACAGTACAGAGTGGCTCGAGCTTTCTGTGCCTCCCAGTCTATAGCTGTCCCAGAAAATGGCACATTCATAGAAGCGCATCTTCAGGCGCTGTATCCAACTCCTCTAGCGTCCCTGGTGCTGGGTGGCTCACTGGGTAATAATGGGGTTAGGTCCAGCTGTGTATTGTCAGCTAGCCATGAGCCCAAAATTCATGGTGTCATGCCAATATTAAACATGGCCACCATGAATTTCTAGTAAAGATAAAAAAAAACACAACACAGAGAAAAATATTTTTATTAGAAATAAAACATAACACATTTAGTGACTCCATCTTTATTGAACTAAAGAACCCCCCCTCTCCACCGTAGTCCTGGGTCGAGGGTCCCGCGATGTCCAATACGGATCCAATATCATCTGATCGGTTTGCCGGAAGGCAAACCGATCAGATGATGTGTCAGGTTCGAGGACCTGAATTAGATGACACATCAGCTGATTGTTTAAAAGCCATTTAAACAATCAGCTGATGTATCAGTAGAAAAAAAAAAAACGCTTAATAGCGTATGTGTGGCAGCTTCTCTCTGCCTGTACATTCACTGCTAAGCAAAATCAAAAGTGACCAGTAGAAAAAAAATTGCATACTCACCTCTCTGCAGACTCCTGGGACACGTCCGATCAGCTCCAAGACCCGCTAGTAAGAAGCTGTTGCTGTCACCTGACAGCATCTTCTGATCGGTTAAACTGGCTGGGCGGTGAAAGAGAGAGGCTGCTGCACATACGCTACTAAGCGAAAGTGCATTGTCAAATGGGAGGAAGAACACAGGATTATTCCTCCCCCTAATACTCAGACAACATTGTTCACAGCAGTAACCTGGGAGTCAGAAATGCTTACAGGGGTCTCCCCACGCTGTTTCCATGTCATTTGAGCACTGTTCTTATATATTTGTGACAATTTTAGGTTTTCTGCAGACCGCCGTGGGTGCCACCGGGAAAATGCTCGAGTTTTCCATAGGTTAACATTGGCCTCGGTCCTCGGGTCGAGCACCTGAGCATTTCAATATGCTCGATCCGAGCATCAAGTACCCGAGCAATTTACTGCTCGCTCATCCTTAATCATAATAAATGAATTGCAAAAAGGAAGAGATCCAAATGCTGCGGGAAATGTTGATCATAAGTTGAATGGTCTGCATGAAATACAGAAAGAAGGGGTGAACAAGGGGAAAGGACCTTGTTCTGCATTATAACCCTGTGAGATACGCTCATTTGGTAAAAACTGTAAAAAGTTGTACAACATTTAAAGGCCGATATCTCTAAATCCATAAAGTGGCTTCACTAAAAACAAAAAGTAGAGTATTAAGAGGAGTAGCTGGGATAAAAAAAAGACCAAAAGCTGTGCACTTTTGACTCAGTGACAAGCTCTCTTTAAATAGGTTAAACCCATGAAAATGCATTTTCTCTGCATGGCACCTTTGCAAATAAAAAAAATGACCATTTATACATTGCTGCACTAATCTGACTCTCTGTTCTAGATAAAGAAAGGAAAGCTTTCTTGTCTACATAACTATGAACATGAGTTGTCATGATAAGGAAATTTTATAGGCAGATGTTCCATAAGTTCTATACAGTCATGGGGAAAAGTATTGGCACGCTTGAAATTGTTCTAGAAAAGGAAATATTTCTCCCAGAAAATTCTAGCAATTACATGTTGTTACGGTCCCCGTTTCTGGGTATCTGCGTGTCTCCTTACCCTTTGCTGTGGCACTGGAGACTATGTTCGGATTTCTTGCTACTGCACATGTGCGAGCGCTGGAGACTAAAGCGGGCTTTACACACTGCGATATCGGTCCCGATATCGCTAGTGTGGGTACCCGCCCCCATCTGTTGCGCGACACGGGCAAATCGCTGCCTGAGCCGCACAACATCGCCCAGACCCATCACACATACTTACCTGCCCGGCGACGTCGCTGTGACCGACGAACCACCTCCTTTCTAAGGGGGCGGTCCGTGCGGCGTCACAGCGACGTCACTGAGTGGCCGCCCAATAGCAGCGGAGGGGCGGAGCTGAGCGGGACGTAACATCCCGCCCACCTCCTTCCTTCCGCATAGCGGCCGGGAGGCAGGTAGGGAGAGCTTCCTCGTTCCTGCGGTGTCACACTGAGTGATGTGTGCTGCCGCAGGAACGAGGAACAACCTCGTTACTGCTGCAGTAACGATTTTTGAGAATGGACCCCCATGTCACCGATGAGCGATTTTGCACATTTTTGCAACGATGCAAAATCGCTCATCGGTGTCACACGCAACGGCATCGCTAATGCGGCCGGATGTGCGTCACCAATTCCGTGACCCCAACTAGTTCGCATTAGCGATGTCGTAGCGTGTAAAGCCCCCTTTAGTCCTATCTTGGAGCCAATGCACATGTGCGAGTGACATCATCACTGACACGAGGTCACATGTCTCTGACACCTTCTAAGCTGATTGGCCGCTGGTCATGTGCTTGTGACACGAGGTGACATGTCTCTGACACCTTTTAAGCCGATTGGTTGCTGGTCATGTACTTGTGACACCTTGCTTGGTGATAGGCCAGCGTGACGTCATTGCTGTCATTCTGGCAGCGGATTGGCTCTGGTGTCCTCCATCTTGGATGAGGCACAGAGTCTATATAAGACCCTGACGCACGCTGCTCGGCACTCAGTCCTCTTGGTTCATGCATGAGAGTAGACGCTCTGTGCATGTCCCTCTAGGCATCTCTCTGTCTATACTAGGTGAGCGCTATCGGCAGGGTAGCGTTCTTTTACCTTACAGCTTCGGCTGTGGTCCGTATCCTCGCACCTTAGTGGAGCGGACATAGGCAGGTGCCTGAGGCACATGGTCAGGCTGGGCCTTGTGATTCTACTCGTAGGTGGACGTTGCCGCTAGGGTAACGTTCCTTATACTGCGCCTGGCAGTTGTTCGTATCCTCGCACACTAGGGGAGCGAACATAGGTAGGAGCTTTGTGTGGCTTGTGCTGCTGTCCGTCTCTTTTGCACCACTAGTGGAGCGGACCTAGGCAGGTGCCATATCTAGAGGTTCGTGTCGTCGCACACTAGTGGAGCGAACGCAGGTAGGAGCTTTGTGCGGCTTACGCTGCTGCCTGTCTCCTGGCACTGCTAGAGGAACGGACCTAGGTAGGTGCCATTTCACACTCACTGCTTTTGTCTCTGTGACCATTAACAGAGACCATTCCACACACCCTCCAAGTAAGGGAGGAATTGCTTTATTTCCTAACTATATTCCTCTGTGAGTTTAACAGAGGTATTGAACTCTGCACTTGTGCTACTACCATTTACAGCAGCACACTTATATACTCTTCATCACTCATTAACATATCCCTTTTACGTTAATGCTAAATACGGTAGTCGCTGTGACTTTAACAGTACACACCGTGATTGGCTCTAGTGTCACTGAGACGTATTAGTGTCAGTACTGCTTTCGTGGTACAAGATACCCCTTATCCTCTGCCATAGTCTGCAGCAGAGACTTTGCACGGTGGACCCTGACTGTCTGATTTCCCTTTGGTCTATATAATCAGACAGCCCCCCGTAACACATGTCTTGTTATACATTTGTTTACTTCCTTTGTGTGTATTGCAGTAACACAAAAAAATGAAAAAAAATATATATAAAATTGGACATAATTTCAGAAAAAATACAAAAATGGGTAGGACAGAATTGTAGGGCACCTTTCCAAAATTGTGGATGAACAGTTTTGTTTTAAGCACGTGATGTTTGTTCAAACTCAGTTGTGGCAAGTACCAGGTGTGGGCAGTAAGAAAATAACACCTAAAATCAGATATAAATGGGAGAAGTTGACTCAATCTTTGCATTGTGTTTCAGTGTGTGACACACTAAGAAGCATAGGGAACAGAAATGGAGAAGAGAACTGTCTTAGGACTTGAGAACCCAAATTATTGAAAAATAAGGTTATCTCAAGGTTATAATTTTATCTCCAGAGATCTTGATGTTCCTTTGTCCATAGTATGCAACACAATCAAGAAGTTTACAACCTATGGCACTAGTTGTAGCTAGTCTCCCTGGACGTGGATGGCAAAATAATAATTATGAAATTTTGCAGCGCATGATAGTCCAGATGATGGATAAGCAGCCCCAATCAATTTCCAAAGACATTCAAGCTGTCCTGCAAGAGCAGGGTGCATCAGTTTCCATGACAATTTTCTGTAAACATTTGAAGGAAATGAAATGCTATGGAAGGAGACTTGGGAGGACCCCACTGCTCATACAATGACATAAAAAGCTGAACTGCAGTTTGCCAAAATGTACATGAGTAAGCCAAAATCCATCTGGGAAATTGTCTTGTGGATAGATGAGACTAAGATAGAGCTTTTTGGTTAAGCACATCATTCCATTGTTAACCGAAAATGGAATGAGGCCTACTAAGGAACGAACACAATACCTACAGTCAAATTAGGTGGAGGCTCAAAGATGTTTTGGAGTTATTTTGCTGCGTCTGGCACTGTATGCATTGACTGTGTACAAGGCATCAAGAAATCTGAAGAATACCAAAGGATTTTTGGTCACACTGTAATGCCCAGTGCCAGAAAGCTGGGTTTGCATCCAGGGTAATGAGTTTTCCTGTAGGACAATGTACCTAAATATACTTCAAGAACCACCCAGAAATGAAAAGAAGCACAGCTCTGGAAAGTACTGAATTGGTCAGCAATGAGTCCATATCAAAATCCTATTGAACAGGTGTGGAGAGATCTTAATATTGCTGTTGGGAGAAGGCACCCTTCAAATATGAGAAATCCGGAGCAGTTTGCAAAAGAAGAGTCTGAAATTCCAGCTGAGCTCTGTAGGAAGCTTGTTGATAGCTATAGGAAGCAATTGATTGCAGTTATTTATTCAAAACGTTACAACATATTTCAGGGTTGCAATTTCCATTAAAATCCATATCTCTTTTTAGCTATGAGTGCTGAATTCCTTTTCTTTATTTATTCCAAATGGTGTACAATCAAATATTAAGTTGAGGGTGCCAACAATTTTATACTGCCCATATTGCAGTTTTATGTGAAATTATGTCTAATTTGCCTTTTTTCTACTTTTTTTTGTGTTGTCCCAATATACACAAAGCAAAAAACCACGTGTATAGCAAACTAGCAAAACATTTGTAATTTCAATAATATTCTGGGAGAAATAGTTTATTTTTTGGAACAATTTCAAGGGTGCCAACACTTTCAGCCATGACTGTATATTATTTCAAATAAATACAATACACATTATTTCCAATACATACAAAGGAAATAAACATGTGTATAACAAAACGTTTAATTGCAATAATTTAGTTTACTAAGAATGTGAACTCCAGTGACCTGATTGCTGGATTGTCGGACTGTTGGATTGTGGGACACAGCAGCACAGCAGTAGGAAAGTCCAGTAGCAATGAAGCCCAGAAGCCTTGAATGTGCCTTTAAGATAGTTTTTAAGGTTCTTGAAGTTCCCAGCTACGGAGACATCTGGAGACTGTGAACTCTAGTAAGAGTTCACAGCCTCCATGTGTCCCAACAGCTGGGAACTCTAGGAAATGTACAGTTTCAAATAAAGCATCCTTTAAGGTGTACAGGGCTCACAGCTGCCAGGAGACACAGTGGCTGTGAGCTCTTAGATTACTGGAGCTCACAGCCACCAGGTCTCATGGCACCAGTCAACCTGGTATCTTTAAGGGAGCTTTTAAAGAAGCATTTAAGGTTCCTGGAGTTCCCAGTATCACATGGTGTTTGGCTCTAAATTCACCAAGTGTGATGATGGTATCAGATGCTGTTCAGACTACAGACTCTGGCACTCCACACTATGCATTCTCTGGTGCTTCTGAGTTGCACAAGCAGGGTCGGGCATTAACTAGCTTTGAGCTCATTAATGACCGAGCTAGCTGGTGTTAATACCTGCTAGCCTGGTTAGCTTTTGGATCACATGTTGCAGGAGACCTATCACAGTTACTCCCCACCTTTTTAAGATGGAGGAATCTATCTTTCCATGCACACTATAGCTTTGCTAATCCCATCCGTGTTGTGTTTCAATTGCTGGTGATTTACTGTGTGCTGCTTGGTGTGCTGTGGAAATCCTCTCGTCATCTGATTATTTACTCCCTGCTTTTTATTTCCTCTTTATCACATATTTTCTTATATCTCCATGTGTGCTAGCAGTGTGATAGAGTTTTGGTTTCCCCATTTGTCCATATCTGTGGGTTCAACCATTCATGTGCCAGCTCTCCCCTGGGGTTGGGCAGAGGGGGTATTCGATCAAGGTTGTCCAGGAGAAGGGCAAGGAAGATGCCCCAGCCATCTTCCCCATCAGAGGTATCTCTGGGATCAGGAACAACTAGGATCCTCTAGCCTGAGGGCCAGATTAGGAGCCCTGGTCCCCTGTTATACTCTCACACCACGTAACACCCAGATGCTGGGAGATTTGGAGGCTGTGAACTCTAGTAAGAGTTCACAGCCTTCAGGTGTCCCAACAGCTGGAAATTCTAGGGTACTTTCAATATACTCAACTATCACGTAACATGGGGGCTCTTCCACTGAGACTGGTCTAGGGTAGGTGCTGGGTAGCCATCACGAGGTATGGGACCTCTGGCCCACTAGTCCAGGAACCCTGGAGGTGGAGCACCAATGGGGTAGTTAGGAGCCATCTCACACAATAGTCAGTCTGTTCCAGGCGCAGCAAGCGCCAGGTCAAACTCAGGAGGAGATAAGCAGAGACAGTTCGGGACCCGTGGTCTGGAGCTGGAGGCTCGACCCAGGTTTTTAGGTAAGAAGGGGGATCCCAGGGTTCGAAGGGAGGGCAGAAGCCACCCGTGACCCATTCCACGGCCCTGGACCTGGGGGTGGAGGGAAACCAATGAAAGGAAATGCACAGAAGGGAACACCGAGCACGACCTCCGAAGTATCCGGTATCGGCTGAAGCCCACCACAGCGTAGCTCGGTGCTCCAACGGCAGTGTGCTTCCAGTGAGTAAAGAACTTGATCTGCACCCTCTGTGTTGTCCCGTTACTGCCGGCGCTTCCAACCTCCCGCCCATACTACCACTTCTAGCATCCTCCCTGGGGCCAAGCTCTGCCTGTGGAGAGCTGTAATACCCGAGCTGTGTCACCATCCACCCCAGCAGAGAGAGAAGTCCCACAGCGGCAGTTAATAATTGGCCGCACACCACAGGTGGCGTCACAAACAACTACTCCCATCATCCCCATATGGCCCCCGAAGAAGATTCATCTCGAAACGGACGTTACGTTGGGCGAGGGAGGGGACCCGATACGTGAGCCTCACAACATACTGACATGGGTAAGCCTGGAGTACTTTGCTGCAATAAAATATTCAGCACCGGGACACATTAACGTGTTATTTATGCTTGAGCGCCATCTAGTGTCCACTCGCCGAATAGCTCTGATTTTCTCTTGATATGCACATAGTCACCTTAGCTTGCACTCCAGCAACGATATTATACGTGGATATTTTCCTGCCCATTATTTGATTGGGTCAGTGATTGCTCTATCGTCCCGTGTCCTCTCCCATTCCTGGGCTTTTTATTCGTGTCCACACTTCTTGCCCTGGTTTCTCTTTTGGATTTTTACCTTAATATGTTTTGCTGAATTTTTGTTCAGGATTAATTATAATGCTATAAACTGTTTTTTGTACTATTGTGACAATAAAATAAATTTATTTATAAAACGGTTGGAGCACTTTTGATAATTGTTCTATATATATGTATGGGTCAGGAAAACTCCCAGAGGTTTCTGTTTCAGGTTTTCAGTGGTTATTGGGGAGTGACCCGATGAATAAATAATGAGGTCCAGTTTTTCCCCTTTTTTTGTGACTATCAGTCCATATACTGTTGTGTCTCAGTCCTGCTGATGATTGTACTGCTTTGTGCAGGAGTTGTTGAGGAGTTCAATTATGATCCCGTTGTTTCCTCCCTGCTCTTAGTTTCCACTTTATCACTGTCTAATATCTCTGTGTGAACATTCTGTGTGATCAAGTTTTTGGGTTTCTACTTATCTAGGGTTTCTTCCACTCCTGTCTTGGACCTCCCCTGGGGTGAGGAAGAAGGGGTATTAGATCAGGGCTGTTCAGGAGCAGGGTAAAGAAGGCAGCTCAGACATTGTCACCATTGGACATATCTTTAGTATCAGGGACAGCTAGGGCCCCCCTAATCTGAGGGCCAGTTTAGGAGCCCTGGTCCCCGGATATCCCATCACAACCTGTGATAGCAAGGTGTCAGCAAAAATTTGGTAATAGTTTAGTAGAATGATTCAGTAAACTGTTATTAAGGCCCTGGGCGCACGCTGCGGTTTTTGCCGCAGATTTGCCGCCATTTTGATGCATGAATTGCTGCAGAAAATGTTCAGAATCTTTCTGCACAGAAAAACAGCTGTGGAAAAACAAGCGCAATAGGGTCTTACCCCAGTATGTAAGGGGTAGGGATAGGGGAGTAAACCTACTCACCAATTGCAGTTGTGAGAAGCCACAACTACTATAATCGCATGTATCAACCGATCCAGGGCTGCAGCCACCAATATGGTAGATAACAGAGAGCACAAGAGAGAGGTGTTCAATGCCGCACCAATAGATCACTTCAGAAGATGTTCAGATCAGTGTCACTTTATTGTTATTCAGGTCGACGCGTTTCCAATCACTTGGATGTTATTTCTTTTTCTGGTGGTCCTGAGGAAGGGGGCAGATGCCCCAGAAACGCGTCGACCTGAATAACAATAAAGTGACACTGATCTGAACATCTTCTGAAGTGATCTATTGGCGCGGCATTGAACACCTCTCTCTTGTGCTCTCCAGAATCTTTCTGCAGTCATTCCCCAGCAAAACCTATGGTAAAAAAAATGCTGTGCGCACACTGCGGTTTTTTTCACCTACAGGTTTTGCTGCAGGATTTCTGCAGCAAAAAGAATGAGCATGTCGCTGACTGCAATGTAATCATGAAATACCACAGGGGATAACACAGGTAGCAAATTATGTGCATTTCATTGCATTATTCCCACCTTATTCTTGCAATATTTTGCGTTTTTCGGGACATAGTGGTCATCACTACCCTGCGTTTTGCAAGGAAGTGATGTCATTTGGACAGGAAGAGGAAATTGAGCAGAGAGTAAATACACACATCACACTCACACACAGACACATATGTCACGCCCTGGCCTATCAGGTTGTCACAGGGTATTGTGCAATCTGCCCTTCTGTGCAATATCCACCTCCTCCTTGGTTATGGGTCCCCAACCAACAATGTTGCCAACAGCAGTCAATCAAAGTCCTAGGTACACTCTGCACCCCACCCACCAGACACACCAGTGAACGTCCTGAGTGAAATAGGGCCGCCTACTTGGGGGGTTGGTTACGGGGGTAGTCAGGAGTGTCAGGAGCAGTTCAGTGAGAGTTTGGAGCTTCAGAGAGGAGGACAGGGTCAGGGGCTCCTTGGAGAAACTAGGTGACAGATGGTGGTCTGGACCTAGTAGGAGCTGGACCCCCGGTCACAGGGGATCATGGCAAGGAGCACGGAACTGTCAAGGACGACAGCCGGCGGCCTTGCACCATCACCGGGCTCGGACCAGGGCACGACGGGGTACGTGGACCCTGGGTCAAAGAGTAGCTTCAGGCAACCTGACAATTTACCCGACGAGAATGGAGCATTCAAGATCCGTTCTCCACCCGCTCCAAAATCGGGGTACTAGCACAACGAGGGGGATAGGACTTTCCACATACATGGTCCAGAATATCCCAAGCGTAAACTCTGAGAGCAAGCTCCCACAGTTAGCCATACTGGGGAGCAGGACCCGGCTAGTTCCACACTCCAGGGACCAACAGAGAAGTAACTAGTGCCAGGAGGCAGGTCACGGACCACCAGGCAACACCATCGGGGACGGGACCCAAACTAGCCCCCCTCAGTGGCAGCGGTATGTCCGCTAAAGGAATCCGCACTGTCGCATTCACAATCACGAAATTTTGCACAGATGCCTCATGTGACCCAGGGAGCGTCATAGACTATGTTTTGACCAAAAAAATTAAACCCGTGCGTTACAGTTAGTCTCTAAAATCCTGCCGCCATTAAATGGAGGTGGGAGCTATAGGTTATTAATAGCAACTGTCAGTGGTCGCTATAGGAATAAACTGTTAATTGAAGCTTATGCGTGAGGTTATATGATGTCGGTGGAGAGACAGAAAAAGACAGACAGACAGAGACACAGACAGAGACAGATGGGGAAAGAGACAGACAGACAGACAGACGGGGAAAGAGACAACCCTGGAAAGAGACAGATGGGCAAAGAGACAGACGGGCAAAGAGACAGACGGGCAAAGAGACAGACGGGGAAAGAGACAGACGGGGAAAGAAACAGAACTGGAAAGAGACAGACGGGCAAAGAGACAGCCCTGGAAAGAGACAGCCCTGGAAAGAGACAGCCGGGGAAAGAGACAGCCCTGGAAAGAGACAGCCGGGGAGAGACAGACGGGGAAAGAGAAAGACGGGCAAAGAGACAGACCTGGAAAGAGACAGCCGGGGAAAGAGATAGACCTGGAAAGAGACAGACGGGGAAAGAGACAGATGAGCAAAGTGACAGACGGGCAAAGAGACAGATGGGCAAAGAGACAGACAAGCAAAGAGACAGACAGGCAAAGAGACAGATGGGGAAAGAGACAGCCCTGGAAAGAGACAGCCCTGGAAAGAGACAGCCAGGGAAAGAGACAGACGGGCAAAGAGACAGACGGGCAAAGAGACAGACGGGCAAAGAGACAGCCCTGGAAAGAGACAGCTGGGGAAAGAGACAGACCTGGAAAGAGACAGACGGGGAAAGAGACAGACGTGCAAAGAGAAAGACCTGAAAAGAGACAGACGGGGAAAGAGATAGATGGGGAAAGAGACAGATGGGGAAAGAGACAGATGGGGAAAGAGACAGCCCTGAAAAGAGACAGACCAAGACAGACGGAAAAGAGACAGACGGGGAAAGAGACAGACAGACACACACATAGAGACAGACATAGAGATAGAGAGAGACAGACAGACACAGAGATGGAGACTGGTAGACTGATACAACTACAGACAGAGATAGAAATAGTCAGAGACATAGACATAGACACAGACAGACAAGGTAAGAGAAAGACAGAGAGACAGACAGACAGCGACACACAGACAGAGACTGGGAGAGAGACAGTTACGATCCCGGACAACGCCCGGGTACTACAGCTAGTACATATATATATATATACACTCATAGTGATTAAATTGCGGTCACTGACCTGCATTACAGCTGTAGGCATTTACATCCAGAACTTTGTGATTACCTTTTTATAGCCGCTACATTTAGCTTGCCAATCAGTTGCACATATTCTGCTATCTATAAATATATACGTTTAATAATTCCTGTGGTGTCATACTGTATGTCTTTTATGCCATTTGTGCTTTCTTCTATTTTGTCAAAATATTACCATATGTGTCTTTAGACTTTTTTTCATTAGTGTTTCCACTTGGATGTGCACCCACTTGTTCTGTTGCATGTTTCCTGCACTCCAATTTTTTTTATCAATAAAGTTTATAAATTTGTCGTTACACCAGATTTATGACTTTTTTCATTTTTTTCTGTGAGTTTTTGTTGCCTATAGGTATGGTTTCCTTATGGTTCCGTCAAGTCATGCACATATTTCTCATTTTATTCACGACAAGTTTGATTGAAAAATATTCATGTATATGCGTATATTGTGTGTCCACCCATATCCTGTCCACCGCCATTAACTTGAGAACGGCGGCAGCTATAAGCATAGAAGTTGTGTCTAGGTATAGTAAAGTAGCCATGCGCTATGCAATGAAACCACCTATAGCGCCACCTGGTGGAAAACAACGGAGTTAGCATTTTTATCTCGAAAACAGAACGAGATAGAGAAAAAAAGTGAATTACAAAGTTGTAGGGCATCATCAATTCAATACGAATCGACACCTTTCATAAAGAAATTCTATGATTAGCATGTGCAAAACTCACAAGGCTGCGGACGTGAAGCGATACCTCATGGAGACCTTCCTACAAGTCATTGGGTATGGTGGCTGCGTGGAGTGGCCTCCACGCTCACCTGACCTGACCCATTGGACTTCTTTCTGTGAGGTCACATCAAACAGCAGGTATATGCAACCCCTCCACCAACATTGCAGGACCTACGATGACGTATCACAGATGCTTGTGCAAACGTGTCACCTACCATATTGCACAATGTGCAGCAAGATACAGTATGCTGTCCAGAGTCCAGATGTGCATTGCAGCTGACGGTGGCCACTTTGAGCATCAAAGTTAAATGACCGCCATATGCCTGACCAGCATTGTTTTGGGGGGGGGGTTATGGGTTTTATATCATAGCATTTCTGTATGCAAGGTGTCGATTTGTATTGAATTGATGATGCCCTACAATTTTTTAATTCCGTTTTTTTCTCTATCTCGTTCCGTTTTAGAGATAAAAATGCTAACTCTGTTGTTTTCCACCAGGGGGCGCTATAAGTGGTTTCATTGCGTAGCGCATGGCTACTTTACACCTAGACACCACTTATATGCCTATAGCTGCCGCCGTTCTCAAATTAATGGCGGTGGACAGGATATGCGTGGACACACTATAGAGGGGTCAGTGTATAGTTATTCTACCTTGCCTTTTCTTATCAGGGGGCATATAGCACAAGATTTTTACATTTGCGGGACACAGTGTATGTTTTTTTTATATTAGGGGATGCATTTTTTTAATTCAAGGATAACAATATGCTTTTTTATATATATTGGGGCAAGTATATGTTTTTCACCAACAGTAAACCAAGGCTGAAAACATTGGGAAACTTTTAGTGGGGACACCGCTCTGCATGCATTACGCACCCATGGCCTACTGTTATCCTGGAGAGAAGTGAAATGAGAGCTGTCCCTAGGAATTTTAGAAACTGGACAAGTAGGTGGCAGGCATGTGGTCTGACTGGAGTGGAGCAGAACATGCACTTGCAGAACTCACAAGTTTGGTAGGTGTGTTGAAGATTGAGAAGCTGAAGGAAACCAAACAAGAACATGGGAGAGGGAAACCTGCAAGGGAATTGCTTATTCAGTAGGAACAAAAGTTAAAACAAAGAACAGGGACTGTGTTCTGGTTCCACTGCAAAAAGGGGAATGGCTTTATGAAAGTGTATGCCACCTGTGAGGAGATGTTCATTCAGTAAAAATAGACCTAATGTCTCTGCTGGTGCAGCATGTGTGAACAGGAGAGCCTAACTTTGCATAATGTCTAAAACTTGTATCAGATAGATGGGGAGGCCTAACGAACCTAGGACCAATGTGTCCTAGCTGGGTACTAGATCAAGTTGCTGCCAAATTCTCTGTCAGTGGAGGTAAGCAGAGAAGCATTGGCTGTCAGTCTTTTTCCCTAATGCTCAGGAATTGAAAGGGTAGAGTGTTGGCACCACTCTAGTTTTGAAGAAGTCCTAATGTTTCCATGCTAGAGATGTACATGGGGTCACAAGAGGAAGTGAGTGTGTGTTGGTTGATTTTGCTTTTAATGCTCAGACCAAATCCACCATCCAGATACAATAGTAGTTATAGGCTTGTCATTGTGCTTGCCATTCCCGCAGCCTTGTAATCTGGGTGCTTGCTTGTCTGCTTCAGAGGAGCTCTGCGCATGGTCGGAACCGCAGGAGTCTTCTGAGCATGCGCAGTGCGCGTCTGAAGCCAACAAGCAAACACCCAGATAATAAGCCTGTGAGAATGGCAAGCGTGCATGCGAAGGATCTCAAGGAGCTGATGGTGATGTCGCTCATGTAAATCCATGGTATCACGCCCATGGGGCAATGCGATGCCCTGGCGACTAGACCCACTGATCATTTACATAGGGAATATGTAAGTAATAAAACTTTTTTTATACATTCATATTACACATAATTACAACACAGGGACTGGTAGGAAGGGGTTACTAGGCCACACATCACCTTGCTTGTAGGTCAGAATGCAAATGGGACCTGACGGTTCCCTTTAAGACCAAGAGAACTATAATGAGGGTGCTACACTCCTTCATTGTAGGGAAGGGACCAATCTAAATATAATGCTGTGTTTTGGAGCATCTGGAAGTCACAAAAAGTATTTTAGTGCATCACAGTGTAAAGTTAGCACGCCTTTTGATAAACTGTGTATTAGCTAAGTAAATACCTTCAGACAGGCTTCCCAGAAAAATAAACACAGTAGCCCTTCATTCATGGTACCTGGGTTCTAAAGTTGAGTTGCTTAGTGTAATCCCCAAGACGTGTATGTGTGCCATAAATTGTAACTGCAATCTAAATGCCATGATATATACACATTAAGCTTTGTACCCAAGCCAAAATTAAGTTAAATTGGTTTGCAGTAGAACTGAGTCTGCCGTAATTCATCATTGTCTTCAGGCTTTACCCCAATTCTCTTACATACTACTAGTCCCTAATGAAAAATCTGGACACGATCTCCTAATTAATATGCACCATTCAAGTTACTGATGTCTTTTTCTGCAGAAAAAGGATTAATGATTGTCTTCACACACCAGGGTCTGCACCCTGTTTGAAATTGCCATAATCATAATGGAACTAACTTCTCTTACAGCAGGGGTGGGGAACATCCAGCCCGCGGGCCGTATGCGGCCCGCCATGACATTTAATGCGGCCCCTGGGCACAATCCAGGCTACCCCAGTGCCCGAGCGGCACTCGCGCTTTTGCCAGACGCCGACCTTTTAAAATCCCAGTGCATTCTGGGTAGATGCTAGAATGTATGGGCTATTTCCAGATCCTGATTGCAGCCCGTACTAGAATGTACGGGCTCTTTTCGGGACCTGACTACAGCTCGTACATTCTAGACTGAACCCGGGACTGTGCTCGAGTGCTGAGGGTTTACCTTGAGGGTGGGATAAACAGCGCGCTGTGCTCCAGTCACAGCAGAAGAGGTGCAGCTGATGCTTCCCTGGTGTACATGCCTCCTGTACCTGTCCTGTGTGACTCCTCCCCTTGCACTGTGAATATGCAACCCATCGCTGCCCCCCCATCCAGTGCTGTGTACCCCCTGATACTGTGTGTAACCCCAAGTGCTGTGTACCCCCTCAGTGCTGTGTACCCCCTAGTACTGTGTGTTGCCCCAAGTGCTGTGTACCCCCTAGTACTGTGTGTAACCCCTCAGTGCTGTGTAATCTGTGCAGCCTCCTAGTGCTGACAGTGCTGCCACATAGTGCTCTCCCTGCTGCCTCCTTGTGCTGTCACCTAATGCTCTCTGTGCTGCATTCTAGTGCTGTCACTGTCAGTGCTCTTTGTGCTGCCACCTAGTGCTCTCCCTGCTGCCACCTAGAGCTCTCTGTGCTGCCACCTAGTGCTCTTTGTGCTGCCACCTAGTGCTCTTTGTGCTGCCACCTAGAGCTCTTTGTGCTGTCACCTAGTGCTATTTTTGCTGCCACCTAGAGCTCTCTGTGCTGCCACCTAGTGCTCTTTGTGCTGCCACCTAGTGCTCTTTGTGCTGCCACCTAGTTCTGTCCGTGCTGCCACCTAGTTCTGTCCGTGCTGCCACCTAGTCCTCTATGTGCTGCCACCTAGTCCTCTCTGTGCTGCCACCTAGTGCTCTCTGTGCTGCCACCTAGTGCTCTGTGCTGCCAACTAGCGCTGTCTGTGCTGCCAATTGGTGCTGTCAGTTGTGCCGCCTAGTGCTGTCCATTGTGCCGCCTAGTGCTGTTTGTGCTGCCACCTATTGCTCTCTGTGCCTGCCACTAGTGCTGTCCATGCTCAGTATCTCCTGTGATGTATACACCCCTCCTGTGATCTATACGCTCCTCCTGTGATGTATATGCCCCAGCCTCTTCTGGGATGTATATGCCTCAGTGTCTCCTGTGATGTATATGCCCCAGCTTCTCCTGTGATGTGTATGCCCCCAGCCTCTCCAGACCAAGACAAACCTGGAAAAGCAATTGTGAGAAACAAAATGATCAAAATCACTGAACATTACAGCCGCTCCAGCCACCACATTAGGGGTGAGTTAATTAATTGTTTGACCAAATATAGCCTGGTCGTTTTCAAGTTGATAATTTGGTGCAGCCCCCGAAAGTTGGTTGAAAATTCCAAATGGCCCCCAGCAGTAAAAAGGTTCCCCACCCCTGTCTTACAGGATGCATCAAGAGAATTTCTGTTGCTCAGCCATGTATCAAACACATCATAAAGTTGTCACAACCATACCATGCAGTAACTGGTGCATAATGAATTGTTATACTGGCATACTGCATACAACATTACTGTTCTACATGGGATATGATAACATGATAGCTTGTAAACAGAACTTTATGATCAGTGGACACAAATATACTGCATGTATAAAGAGAAACTAGTAAGAATTGTAGCTGTTGGAGACCATGGTCCTGATTCTTCAAGACTGGGTTTTTTTCACCCCCATCTTCATGAGTGGACATGGTGGAGTCAGATGTTTCTGATTCATGAAGAGGTGTATGCAATGTAATTAATCTTAACCGTCTGACAAATGGCTTGTGCCTCTGTGCGCTACGCTAGAAAACTCACTGGAGTGAACGCCAAAACTAACCCGACCCCACTGCAACCCATTTCCTACACCAGCTCCACCCATTTTGCAAAGCTGAGAGAAATTGACCTGAAAATGCAAATAAATTAATAAAATTTAGGCACAACTCAAAATTTAGCAATTTTCTTTAAAGCTTTTATACTAAAATTCTGAAAATTCTGAAATTCATGAAAACTCCAGTCCTTTACATAAAGAGTTGTATTGGACATCAAATGCATGAAGATCTTATTGAGAAAGTGACAGCAAAACATATTAAAATTTGTATTGGTTTATAGACTTGTGGATGGTAAAAATAACAACTCTAGCAAAACTCGCTGTCCCTGGATCAAGGGATGCCCCTTCCCTTCTGCTCCCATCTTTGTTGACTGATTGCAGTGGCAACGACAGTACTACAGCTCTCATAAAAAGAGTATAATTAGGCTGAGCTGCTCCTGCTGTCTATATCACCACACCACGTTGGTCCTTGCACTGTACTTATAACATCACTGCTGCAGCTAGTCAAGACCGGACGGTGGCGCAGAGGCATCATTGAACCCGGAGAATATTTCTGTAATTGTTATTTTTTATAATACTAATTACTATGCATCTCTACAAATTAATTCTGGTCAACCTCTTTAATGGAACTATTAATGGAATAACAATGCCTTTGTGAATTCGTTTTTCAAAATATGTCTTTATTATTAATAATGTTCATTTCAAATTCAAAAGAATAGTGGTTCAAATGTGCATTATGTGAGGGTTAATATGCCCTAATCTACATTTATATTAGTGCTGCATGTACAGCATTATAGCAGACATTTTAATTTTAGGAATTAAAACCTGTGCCTGTGTATCCTAATGAAATAAGATCAATAGAGTGCCCACCAGACAAAGCCAACCATATATATAGCACCATTGTGCCATGCACAATGTGCTTCAAATGCTATCCAAAATGATTTCTACTACTAATGGCATTATTGCAGTGGATGTAAGGGTTGTAGTACCACCTGGACCCTGGAGCCTACGGGGCCAAAAGGTAGCCCATATGAGAAGATTAATACTATTTAAAACCGATCTCAGTCAGAGGAACTATTAGAGACTTTGCACTGGGGTCCATGAGTTTCAAGATACACCATTGCCTGATACATTGCTATACACTAGAATAGTTTTAATTAACACATAACTCTACATGACTACAGACTTATGAATCCTCTCAGTGCACACTCCGTGCTACAGGAATGGCAGTTAAGTGATGCGAGTATGCGATACAAATATTCTGGATAGAAACAACTAATGGGACCAGGCCTCTCCCAATAGAAATATATTGCCAAAGGCCATGCCCACTTGACTGATGTGCCCAGTAGATGAGGCACGGCCTTGCTCCATACCCTTATATAGAGTGAGGCCATGCCCACTAGTCAGATTCTTGCAGGGAGTATGGATATTGCATACTCGCGATTCTGTGACTGTCGTTTTCGGCTCAAAAACAGGTGAATCCTTATTCGCACAGTGTGTGCTTTGGAAGGATTAATAAGTCTGCCGACATAGTCACATAGAGTGACTGCAGACATCATTCCACTTTAAAAATGTTAGCTCTTGGTTTGGCAAAAGTAAAAAGAAATATTTACAATGGATGGTGGGAGATATAAGTCTTCTAACGTAAACATTTATTTGGGGCCCAGTTACATTTAAATTCAAATTTTCATTATTTTATAATGGGCATTATTATCTACTACTGGTTTAACACTGAGGCCATGTTTGTTATTTGGTGAGGTTTTCCCTCAGTATTTTTAAGGCCACGCGCACTTGTTCGTTATTTGCTGAGTTTTTCCCTCAGTACTTGTAAGGCCACGTGAACACGTTAAGTATTTGGTGAGTTTTTACCTCAGTATTTGTAAGTTTATGTTCGCATTTCCGTTGTTTAGGATCAGTCACAATCCGCCACTCTGATAAACAACGCAATCCATTTAGCGGATTCCGTTGTTCCCATAGACTTGTATGAATGGCGGATTGCGACTGATGCCCTTGTGTTGCATCCGCTGCCCGACTGATCGGTCATGGAACGAGTGACCATCAGGCGGCAGGAACGCAGCATGTAACATTTTTTGAGCAGCGGATTCCTTTTGTTTTCACTGCACATGCTCAGATCTTGTGTTTAATCATCCAAATCAATGTCTCTCTCGGCGGCCGAACAATCAGCTAATCGCCCGGCGGCCGGCTTCTGTGAGCGATCAGCTGATCACCCAGCGGCCGGCTTCTGTAAACGATCAGCTGATCGGCCAGCTTCTGTGAGCAATCAGCTGATCTACTGGTGACCGGCTTTTGATCAGGTGTGAGCGATCAGCTGATCGCCCGGCGGCCGTCTATTGTGAATGATCATTCTCATAAAAGCCGGCTGCCAGGAGATCAGCTGATCGCTCTGAAAAGCAAGCTACCGGGAGATCAGCTGATCACTCTCAAAAGCCGATCGCTGGGAGATCAGCTGATCATTCACAATAGCCGGCCGCCGGCTTTTGAGAGCGATCAGCTGATCTCCCGGCGTCCGACTCTCGCTTTTATACTGAAAGCATTTCACCAACGGAATCCGCTTTCTCATGACAATTCTTGTCACCTGTTGTACAACACATCAGTCACAAGCATCAAGCAACGCAGGTGACTAATGCAAAAAAATGGAAATGTGAACATAACCTATGCGGGCTTCACACGGTACGATCTATCGTGCGATTGCACGAGCGATCGTACCCGCCCCCGTTGTTTGTGCGTCACGGGCAATTAGTTGCCCATGGCGCACAAAGTCGTTAACCGCCGTCACACCTACTTACCTGCTGAGCGACCTCGCTGTGGGCGGCAAACATCCTCTTCTTGAAGGGGGAGGGACAGTCGGCGTCACAGCGACGTCACACAGCCACCAGCCAATAGAAGCGGAGGGGCGGAGATGAGTGGGGCGTAAACATCCCGCCCACCTGCTTCCTTCCGCATAGCCGGCAGGTGCCGTGGGACGCAGGTGAGCTGTGTTCATCGTTCCTTGGGTGTCACACGGAGCGATGTGTGCTGCCCCGGGTACGATGAACAACCGGCGCCATTAAAATTAAAAGATTTTTTGAAATTAAACAACGAGTACACGACTCACGATTTGTGAACGAGTCAGCGTCGCTCGGAGGTGTCACACGTGACAATATCGCAAGCGATGCCGGATGTGCGTCACGAAAACCGTGACCCCGACGATGCATTGCACGATAGATCGTCTCGTGTGACGCCCGCATAAGCCAAAACCAGGAATGGAACAATCATAGGATAAGTATAAAAGAAACATGGGCACCACCTCTGCATTTTTTTACCAACTCTTGGCTTTGGCCTACAAATACTAAGGTAAAACCTCAACAAATTCTCAAAGTGTGTATGTGCGCCTAACATACTATGAACACCTTACCTTGATGTCAGTGTAAGGCCCCCTTCATACAGTTGTTTAAAAAAATGCATCTGTGGCATATTCTGTTTTAACCATCCATGTGTCATCCATGTGCTACCCGTGTTCCATCTATGTGACACATACCGGAACAAATGTATTATATTGAATCGACTCTTCCCGACTGCTTTAGTATGTTGGCAGCAATGATTTAAGGTTTTACTATCAACTCTGCAGTAGCGCCTTGATGAGCGGTAACATTACTGCTGTCATCACTGATTAGAGGCACCGGGTTTCCCGCACCAAGCACCCAGAGTGACCTGGTGAACTGACACCCTGAACAGCGGTAACGCTACTAATGTCACCACTCATCAGAGGCGTCAGGTCTCGTGCAGCGCTGCATGACCTGGAATTGCTTGTAAGTAACGTCTATGGAGTGTCAAAACGATGTTTCATAGACTTTGTTTGTTGGATTTGCTTTAGACTACGTCGAATCAGCTGGGATTTTTTTTCTTTTGAATAAAGTGGTGAATGAAAGTAAGGGTTACTTTGCACGCTGCGACATCGCTAGCTGATGATAGCGATGCCGAGCGCGATAGTACCCACACCCGTCACACATGCGATATCTTGTGACAGCTGCCGTAGCGAACATTATCGCTACGGCAGCTTCACACGTACTTACCTGCCCTGCGACGTCGCTCTGGCCGGCGACCCGCCTCCTTCCTAAGGGGGCAGGTCGTGCGACGTCACAGCGACATCACATGGCAGGCGGCCAATAGAAGCGGAGGGGCGGAGATGAGCGGGATGTAAACATCCCGCCCACCTCCTTCCATCCGCATAGCTGCTGGAGGCAGGTAAGAAGATGTTCCTCGCTCCTGCTGCTTCATACACAGCGATGAGTGCTGCTGCAGGAACGGGGAACAACATCATACCTGTCGCTGCAGCGAAATTATGGAAATGACCGACTGCACAGATAACCGATTTACGCCGCTTTTGCGATCGTTTATCGGTGCATCTAGGCTTTACACGTTGCGACGTTGTTACTGGTGCCGGATGTGCGTCACTTTTGATTTGACCCCGACGATATCGCAGTAGCAATGTCGCAATGTGCAAAGTACCCCTAAGTTTCTTGTTTATTCCTCTGTGTTTGCATGTTTATATTTTTTTATTAGATATCCTTTTTTGGACTACAGCGGATACTCTGGACTATGGCAGACCTGTATGTGTTTTTTTTTTTATTAAAATATGAAATAAGGGAAAGTTTCAAGGAGTGTGTATTGACATAAATGTTTTGTTTGTGTGTGTATCTTTTTTTGATTGCTAGGATAGTAAGAAGGGTGTTGAATAGACATCTCTCCATTACTAACACCAGGGCTTGATGACAGCTGACACTACACCGCTGAAATCAACCCCATAAACCAGGGGTGGGGAACCTTTTTGCTGCTCAGGGGCCATTTGGAAATTTCTACCAACCTTTGGGGGCCGCACAAAACTATCAACTTGAAAATTACCCTGCTATCTTTGCTCAAACAATTAACTTACTGTGGCGGCTGGAGCTTCTACTGTTTGGTGCAGCTATAATATTAAGCGATATTAATCTTCTTGCTTTCTACAACTGATTTTCCAGGTTTGAGTTGGCTGGGACTGCTGTATATACATCACAAGGGAGGGTGGGTAGGAGTATAGATCACTGGGGAGGCTGGGGGACATAGACATGACTAGGGAGGCTGGGGGCAAATACATCACTTTGGAGGAGAATATATCACTAGAAACGCTACAGGACATAGACATGGCTGTGGGCATAGACATCACTGGGGGGTACATACATCACTGGTGGTATATACATCATTGATGGGGAGCACAGACATAGTTGGGGGGGCATTAACATTGCTTGTAAGGGCTGGGAGGAATATACATCACTAGGGAAGCAGCGGGGTATAGACATCACTGGGGCTACATACATCACTGGGCAGCACAGACTTCACTGGGGGTATATACATCACTGGGTTGCACAGACATAGATGGGTGCACAGACATTGCTGGAGGTATATACATAGCTGGGGGCACAGACAGCCCTGGGGGATGCCGGAGGGGCACAGACAGCCCTGAGGGCACAGAGAATGATGGGAAAGGCTGGAGGCACAGACAGACCTGGAGAGGCTCGGAGCACAGAGATCACTGGGGAGACTGGGGAGCACAGATCACTGGGGAGACTGGGGGGCACAGATCACTGGGGAGTACAGATCACTGGGGAGACTGGGGGGCACAGAGAGCACTAGGGGCACAAAGCGCTGGGGAGGCTGGGGGCAGAGGCAAACCTGAGGAAGGCTGGGAGCACAGGTAGACCTGGGGGAGCTTGGAGGCAGTTAGAGAACCGGGGGAGGCTGGGATCACAGAGAGCGCTAGGGGAGGCTGGGATCACAGAGAGCGCTGCCGCCGGGCACAGAGAGCCGCCGCCGGGCACACAAAGACCCGCCGCCGCCGGGCACAAAGAGAACCGCCACCGAGCACACACAGAGCCGCTGCCAGGCACACACAGAGACACCGACGGGCACACACAGAGCCGCCATCGCCGGGTACACAGAGAGCTGCTGCCGGGTACACACAGAGCCGCTGCCGGACACACACAGAGCCGCCGCCGGACACACACAGAGCCACCACCGTGCACACACAGAGCCACCACTGGGCACACACAGAGCCACCGCCGAGCACACAAAGAGACGCCACCGCCGGGCACAGAGAGCCGCTGCCGGGCACACACAGAGCCGTCGCCACTGCCGGGCACACACAGAGCCACCGCCAACGCCAGGCACACAGAGAGCCGCCACCGGGCACACACAGAGCCACCGCCAGGCACACACATAGCCGCCGCCGGGCACACACAGAGCCGCCGCTGAGCACACAGAGAGCCGCCACCGCCGGGCACACACAGAGCCGCTGCCGGACACTCACAGAGCCACTGCCGGACACACACAGAGACACTGCCGGGCACACACAGATCCACCACCGGCCACACAGAGAGCCGCCGCTGGGCCCACAGAGACCCACCCGCCACAGAGAGAGACGCTGCCGCTGCATGGCACGAAGAGAGCCGCCGCCACCCGGCACAGAGTGCTGCCTGGCACAGTAAGACCTGGGGGAAGATGGGGCAGTCACTCATCTTCTGCTGGATTGTACCGCACCTCGTGCCTAACCCCACTTACAAAGGTGCGGGGTTTTAAAGGGCCAGCAGCCAGCAAGATGTGGCTGCCGCCCCAGCACTGCAGTCCCCGGGAATCAATCAACCAGATACCAAAATTACTCATGCCACTTGTAACAAGTAATACAACAAAGATTCTGTCCCCAAATCAGGCAACAAATGAGTGGTTCATGTTAAAATATAATTTTTATTACATACTTTAAAAACACATTACAACCATTAAAAAACAGAGAATAATCCTGTGGGGACCTGATATATACCCAGACTCAAAATTAAATAACATTCATAAACAGGAGTCTAGTAATACTAATATATAGCTTGCACAACCCAATTAATTAGTATACATCAATTTATATATGGTTATAAAGCACAAAATAGATTCTGCAGTGCCAAAAAATCACATTATTGCATGCTGCCCTGTTTCCCATGCATTGTTTTATACATAGTCATGCTGCTAGTATCTACCATACAGACCCCAGGGCGCTGTCTACAATAAGAAAAAAACCTTTATATAACTATATTAAATGGGTTTAAAGTGCCGATATCGTGCTATTGCCTACTGCCCTGTATATAGTGAATGACAATTCATAACATCTTTAAGCCAAAATAGCTACCTGATTACAAATAATAACAGGATCTGGGTGCTCGGTCCCTCCACCCCAACGCCGTTTCGCCCTTGCTTCTTCCGGGGGCGTGTCTAATGGTAAATGGGGCTGCCTATTTATGGAAACCTCGGAGTTTATTAAGTGAAGACAGCTGATCGCTTGTGAATGACGCTCGTTGTGAGGGGTGTGTATTGGCTGCAGAATCCGGCTTATGGTACCTCCCACAGGAACTAACTGCGTCGCGCGTGTGGAACGCAAGCCTGACACGCAAGCCACGTCTCCATGTACGCGCGACCAGGAAGTTCGGAGGTCCTCAGTCCGATTCTTCGCACTACCGATCACAAGGGACATAGAAAAAATCTCACAAATATGAGAGATCATGAAGTAACCTGATCTATACATATTCAGTAAACATGATCACAGCTTTATTACATACAATGCCTACAAGAATATTAAGATATGCCTGTCCATATTACACTATACTAAATTATAAATAAAGTGAATCTATTTAATTTGTTATATCTTATAATGTTATTCATACGACCATAATTTAATTATAAATATTCGGTGCCCTATCACTCAAAATATGTCCATAAAGAATTACCACCTATATATATAATAAATAATAAATAACACAGTATACAGATACATTATACAAAAATAGGTTATATAACAATACATATATAAATATAAATATACCAAACATGTACCCCTCATCTTTAACCATATATCAAAACCCTTATAACTAAACCCTTATAAATTACTATACCATAATAATTTTGTAATTAAATTACGGCAATTAATACCCCCCTATAAAGAACCTAGATAATAAATTCTATATTATACCAAATACACCCATAACAAAGTATCAATGCAACTCTGGACAGACTATATCTATGACCTATTCGATAACCATACCCCACCCCCATTATTAAAAACAAGATCAGAAATTGTAGAAGATCTTCTCCAAATCATCAAGACGACCACTTCGATGATGACTCTCAATTCTGTCCGAAAAACGAGACCACCAAAAATGACACTCCGACTATTAGAACTAGAAAAGAATAAAACAGTTAAAACCAATAAAACAGGCCGCAGAAAAAGTCATTGCAGGCCGCATACGGCCTACGAGCCGGAGGTTCCCCACCCCTGCCATAAACCATTACCCTAATTGCCACCACACCAGGGCAATCGGGAAAAGCCAAGTTGAAGCACCAGAATTGGCACATCTAATATGATGTGCCACTTCTGGGACCGCTGTTGACTGGTATTCTTAGGATGGGAAGGGCCCAATAACCATGGACATTCCCAGCATGATAGTACCAATCAAAAATTGGGGGAACCCTACAATGTTTTTTTCTTTTAATAATTTGTTTGTTTGGTTAATAACTATAAAATCTATATATCTATTATCTTTGCCCATCTTTAACTTAAAAAGTCAGTAATTCTTTGAATGTATCCATGTGCTGTAAATGTTTATCATGGACCCCTAGATTTCTATTGACACTTTTCATCCATACAAGTCTCGGTGTGAATCACAGGTACATATGGTCCGTGTGAAAATACAGAGGTGTAAAAATCAGTATCTATTTTACTGAGTACACGAATGAATGTGTCTCCAATACGTGTGAAAATGGACATCATATGTACTGGAAATATGGACGTGTGAAGGGGGCCTAAAGTAGCCCAATTGGGACAGTTGCACTTTAAAATGATCTGTAAGCAGTGTATCCATGCAGTCAGATTTGCCTTAGCTGGCAGAGTTCACACAAAGACACTTTGCTGCCTCCAATAATTTTGACTGTGATAAATGTAATACCAAAGCTCTAATAAGACTACAAATTAATCTTGGCATCCTGACGTTGTGCAGAAATAGCTTCTCACGATTGCAAAATTCCAACAAGCCAGACTCTCACTTCCAACAATAATTGTGATTTAGTCTTGTACGTGGCTAGATTTACAGGTATAACTATAAATGGCAATTACTAAATATAAAGATAATTACCGTACTTCCAATTTATTGCAAGTTGTTTAACAATTTATGCTATAATTTTCAAATCTCCGTACAGATTTGAGCAAATAAAACTTCTACTTTATTGGGAATTTTCTCACTTCATTTTCCACCACTATTCTTCATGCAAAGTTTTATTTGTTTGCCTTTTTCTACTGCCCATGTTCAGCAAAGCATCAGAAGCAATTCTGTAGCTATCGTTCACTGTCACTTATCTGTGCTGCATGTGTCATTCAGATGTCTGGGAGCCACAGTTTTCCTAAAGTGGAAACTTACAGTGCAATGTTATTAATTTTTTTTGCGAATTCACTTAGGCTCAGTTCATATATGCTTTATAAAAGGAAACCACAATGCAGCACTGGATCCATTACACAGTGGACATCAGCATCATCCTACAGACCCCATTGACCATGAGTTGTCAGTTAGTTTGATGGGATCTGTAATAAAGACTCCAGATGAAAACACAATGCAGCACTGTATCTATTACACAGTGGGCATCAGCATCACCCTACAGACCCCATTGACCATGAGTTGTCGCTTAGTTTGATGGGATCTGTAATAAAGACTCCAGATTTAAACACAGCCTTAGATGTGATCAAATCTGCAAGGCTTCCTGAGCCTCTACAAGCTGTACGTTGTCATGAGAGAAGGATGGATTAAAATGCATTCTTTAGAATGATTTCCTGTGAGTTTTATAAGTAAGTTTATACATTTTTTCTCTATTTCTCAATAAAAGTATATTGTACAGACTCTGCATCATTGCATCATACTAGATGTCTGTGGAGGCCATAATAGTGTGGTGGGGGGCTGTGGAGGCCATTATACTGTGTGTGGGGAACTGTGAGGGCCATAATACTGTGTGAGGAGCCGAGGAGCCATCATAAAGTGTGGGGAAATGGTGGCACCGTCATACTATTTGCAGAGATTTTGGACATTCTGGGGAGAGCTGTGGGGCCATCATACTGTATGGGATGGCTGTGAGGCCATAATACTGTGTATGGGGCTTTGGAGGGAGGAAGGAGGCCATCATACAGTGGGGGCCATCCTACTATGTTTGGAGCTCTGGGGGCCATCATATTGTTTGGCTGCCATCATACTGTGTAGGGCCATTGTACTGTGAGGAGAGCTGTGGGGCCATCATATTGAATGGGATGGCTGTGGGCCATTATTCTGTGTATGGGGCTTTGGAGGGAGGAGGAAGACCATTTTACTGTGAAGTCCATTCTACTATATGGAATTGTGAGGACCATCATATTGTATGAGGATCATTAAAGTATGGGGGGGGCTGTGAGGTCCATCATACTAAGTGTCAAGGGCCATCATACTGTAAGTGTGAGGACAATGGGGGCCCATCATTTTCTGCTGGAGTGAACATGTTCCTGCAAATAAACGGTGTGGCGTAGCTGACAGTAGATAGGACCCTGCGTCACCTACTAGGTGCTCTGGAGAAAAAGTATCACTTATAAAAGGAGAACTCCAGCACACTACCCCCAATAAAGATAACACTCAGAAAAAAGTCTTAAATCAATTCCATTTATTTTTCAAAATTTGCATAGAAAAACTGTCCTTATGAGCATCAAAATTTGCATAGAAAAAACTGTCCTTATGAGCAAAACGTTTCGACCGTATCCGGTCTTCCTCAATCAGGACTTATCTTAGTGCAGGGCGTACTGATGGATATGTACTCAGAAATGCGGCACAATTGATGCAGGAACATAAAGCTAGTGAGTAAAGGGTGTAATTTCCACTGGTATATGGCTCCAATGTTCCTGAGGTCAATATCACCCCTGGCTATGGGGATGCAGTATAATCGTTACAGGAATACAGAGTATGTAAATTAAGGCGTCAGTCCACTGCCATAAGGAAAGAGTAGTCAGAAGGGGTGTCACCATAAGGGGATTCCACTAGTTTAAGTCCATTCAGGTCAGGGTAAGGTACTGTAGCGGATATTTTGAGGTAGCCAGCGCGATTAATTCACAGCCGTGATTGTCAGGCGTCCATAAGTACCCAGACTAAAAGTATGTCAGGGATATGAGCCCTACAGGTATATGGCTCCAGTGCTCCTGAAATCAATAACCCTTCTGGTTATGGGAAAGAGGTCCCAACGGGCATAAGGCATACCGTGCTGTGTGCAAAGGAATGGGTTCCTGGGGACTGCCGGTAGTTTTTCTATGCAAATTTTGAAAAATAAATGGAATTGATTTAAGACTTTTTTCTGAGTGTTATCTTTATTGGGGGTAGTTCTCCTTTTATTATTGGCGTAGCTGACAGGCCATCATACTATGTGGGGGCCATCATCCTGTGAGGGAGGTTGGGGTTATCATATTGTGTTAGGGCCATCATACTATGTGTGGGGTGGGGCTGTGGGAGTATCATATTGTGTGGAGGTTATCACGCTGCTGGGGTCGATATACTGTGTGTGGGGGTTGTGGGAGCCATAATACTGTGTTGGTGGCCATAACATTATGTAGGTAGCTGTGGAGAACATCATACTGTGCGGGGCTATGGCATCATCATATTATTTGATAATCTTGATACTATGTGCATTCCATCATACTGTGTCAGGGCCATAATACTGGGAGGGGGTTGTGCGATACATTATATTGTGTGCAAGGGGGCTATGGAGATATCATAGTGTGGGGGGACTGTGGAGCCTCTCATACTTTGTGAGGGGGTTGTGGGTGAATCCTACTGTGTATGAATGTTTGCAGGGATATTGTACTGTGGGCCGAATCTGTGAGGGCCATCATGATGTGTAACGCTGACTTTGTGGACATGATATTGTGTTAAGTATCTATAGATACCATCATACTGTCTCATGGAGCTGTAAGAGCCAACTTGCTCTGTGAAGGAGCTGTGAGGGAGACCATGGAGGTATCATACTTTGTGTGGGAGAATTGTGGTGAATTATATTGTGTGGGGAGCTCTGGGACTATCACACTGTGTGCATGGCTGTAGGGCCGCAATACAAGGTGGTGGGACTGTGTAATCAGCATACTTTTTGGGGGCTTGGGGGGATTCTTCCTGTGTGTACGGATGTATGGAGGTCATCATAATGTATGGGTGGCTTTATGGAGGGCTATGAGTCCATTACACTGTGTATAGGTGCTATTATATTGTTTGAGGGAGTTTTGGGGACCATTATATTGTGTATGGAGGCTGTGAGATCAATCATATTATGTGAGAGCCATCATACTAGTGGTATTCATATTATTTAGGTGGCCATTATACTGTATTGGTGATGACAATGTGTGGGGAACTGTGAGGTCAATGATACTGTGTGGGGGGCCATCATACTAGATGGGGAGCAATGGTGTCATGATATCATGGAGGGATATGGGGCCATCATATTGTCTGAGGGCCATTACACTATGTGAGAGGCTGTGGGTGCCATCATACTGTGTAGTAAGGACAACCACCATACTGTATGAGAGGGCTGTTGAGACACCATGCTAAAAGGGCCATCAACATGGGTGCAGGGACGATGAATCTTTTATACTGTGTAAGGTAGGCTGTGGGGACATCATACTGTGTATGGTCCATCTGTGCAGGGGGCTATGAATGCCATAAAATTGCTTGTGGGTGACTGTGGGAACATCAAACTGTGTGAGATTTCATTGTTATGATCTAGTAACCGTGGACAATCATGAAAAATCCCATTAATCAGGAAAAAACAAAACCACAAGAGTAGTTGGAAACTGAGCTGACCGCAATCCCCTATCTGTCAGACAAAACTAGAAGTAGCAGTGGGATATTCCTAACACACCTAGACCCCTCGTCACTGCCTGAGAAACTTGCTACACCTCAAAGATAGAAATGAGGAATCCTAACTTGCCTCAGAGCAGTCCCCAAAGAAATAGCAAGCCCCCAACATGCTACAACGGTGATGTAAGAGAACACAATACACAGATAGAAAATATAGATCAGCAAAGGGGAGGTCCAACTTACTATATAGAACAGGACAGATAACTGATTGCGGCCAGCAAAAAATCCTGCAAAAAAAACCAATCTCCTGATAATAAAAAATACTGAGACCACACGGATTCTCCCCCACTATATCAGGTACTCTTGTGGTAGACACTTTAAACAGAACTGCAGATATAATGGGAAGAAACAAAATCACAGAACAATTAATATTCGAAAGTGCAAATAATCCAAACATGAACAGAGAGCAAGCTCCCTTTCTTGCTGGAAGAACTGCCCTGCCCACAAAAGCAGAAAGACAGATCCTCACATACAAGAAACCAAACACAGAACCAAATGAAACATGCAGAAAAAAATCTTAAGTGCAAATTCAGCAATTAAGAACAGAAAAAGTAAACTTATCTGGAGTAGATTCAGGCACCAAATAAATGGGAAAAACAGAAGGAAAAACCCTCACCAGAGCCACCTGGTCTGTCAGGATGGGCATGATGAAAAGCCTGAACCAATCTCTCAGTGTGAATGTCAGAAGCAAACATCCAGTAATTGTCCTCCTGACCATTCCTGGTCACCAGAGGGAGCTCCATACCAGCACCCACTCGGATTACATTCACAACAGTACCACCCCTAGAGGAGGGGTCACCGTACCATCACCAGAGCCACCAGGTCTGTCAGGATGGGCATGATGAAAAGCATGAACCAATATGTCAGTGTAAATGTCAGAAACAAACATCCAGAAATTGTCCTCCTGACTATAACCCTTCCACTTAACAAGGTACTGAAGCTTACGTTTATTAAGGCGGGAATCCAAAATTTTCTCTACTTCATACTCTTGATCCCCATCTACCAACACAGGATCAGAAGGCGCTGCCATGAGAACTGCTGGTTCCACATGTTTCTAAAACAAAGACTTACGAAAAACATTGTGAATTTTAAAAGACTCAGGGAGAGACAAATGAAAACATACATTTAGATTAATAATCTCTGAAATCTTATAAGGCCCAAAAAAATTTGACTTAAATTTAGGAGAAGAAACTCTCATAGGAATATTTTTGGAGGACAACCAAACCATGTCCCCTACTTTAAACTGGAGATGATCACGAAAAATCCCATTAATCAGGAAACAACAAAACGACAAGAGTAGTTGGAAACTAAGCTGACCCTATCTATCAGACAACACTAGAAGTAGCAGTGGAATGTTCCTAACACACCTAGACACCTCATCGTCACTGCCAGAGAAACTTGCTACACCTCAAAGAAAGAAATGAGGAATCCTAACTTGCCTCAGAGCAGTCCACAAGGAAATAGCAAGTCCTCAACATGCAACAACGGTGATGTAAGAATACACAATACACAGAAAATATAGATCAACAAAGGTGAGGTCCAACTTACTACATAGAACAGGACAGGACAGATAGCTGACTGCGGCCAGCAAAAAATCCTGCAAAAAATACCAATCTCCTGATAATAAAAAATACTGAGACCACACGGACTCTCCCCCATTATATCAGGTACTCTTGTGCTAGACACTTTAAACAGAACTTCAGATATAATGGAAAGCAAAAAAAATCACAGAACAAATAATATTCTACAGTGAAAATAATCCAAACATGAACAGAGATCAAGCTTCCTTTCTTGCTGGATGAACTGCCCTGCTCACAAAAGCAGAAAGACAGATCCTCACATACAAGAAACCAAACACAGAACTAAATGGAATATGCAGAAACACTCTTAAGTGCAAATCCAGCAATTAAACACAGAAACAGTAAACTTATCTGGAGTAGATTCAGGTACCAAGTAAATGGGAAGAACAGAAGGAAAAACTACCAGCCATATTCAGAAGCAGGCAAGAACATTTATCACCGGCCACTGCCAGGCACAAAATGCTCTCCTAAATAAACTAGGCTAATATGCAATAGGATTTCCTGGATTCCCAATTAATCCCATCACCTGTCTGAATCACAGATTCAAACTCAGCTTCATTACCATTCCTTGCCACCAGAGGGAGCTCCACATCAGCATCCACTCGGATGACATTCACAACACTTCATACTGTGTGGCAAAAATTTGTTGGGGCGTCAGGGATATTAGTCTCATGAGCATTAAGGGGTCAATAATAAATGTTTTGGGGGAACTCAGAGTATTATAACTATCAAAGGAGAACTTTGGAGGCATTTTTATTTCTGTGTGTGTTATACATCAAGTATGTGCAACAAATAGTATGTGTAGCATACAGTGTCTGTTAACAGTGTGGGTAAAATACATTGTGTGTTACATATAGTGTGTATGTGCATAACAGTGTGTTTGTGTGTAACATAGTGTCTAACATTCATCATGTGTGTGCAACATATAGTGTGTGTTTGTGCATGTGTGACTAACATACAGTGTACAGTATATCACAAAAATAAGTACACCCCTCACATTTTTGTAATTATTTATTAGTATCTTTTCATGGGACAACAATAAAAATATGAAACTTTTGTACAATGTACTCAGTGTACAGCTTGTATAACAGTGTTAATTGTGTGTGACCTCTAAATAATACACAGCCATTAAAGCCTAAACTGCTGGCAACAAAAATGAGTTCAGCCCTAAGGGAAAATGCCAAAAGTTAGCTATTTTTCCTAATTGCTCTCATATGACTCATTAGTGTTACAAGGTTTGAGGTGTGAATGGGGAGCAGGTATGTTAAATGTGGTGTTTTCACACCACACACACACACACACACACACACACACACACACACTCTGATCACTGGAAGTTCAACATGGCACCTCGTGGCAAAGAATTCTCTGAAGATCTGTAAAAAGAGTTGTTGCTCTACATAAAAATGGCCTAGGCTATAAGAAGATTGCCAACACTAGGTTATAAGAAGATTGCTACCACTCTGAAATTGAGCTGCAGCATGGTGGCCAAGGCCACACAGCGGTTTAACATGACAGGTTCCACTCAGAACACACCTCAGCATGGCTGACCAAAGAAGTTGAGTGCATGTGCTCAACGTCATATCCAGATGTTATTTTTTGAAAATAGATGTATGACTGCTGCCAGCATTTCTGCAGTGATTAATGGGGTGCGGCATCAGCTTGTCAGTGCTCAGACCATATGCAGCACAATGCATCAAATTGGTCTTAATGGCTGGTGTCCCAGAAGAAAGCCTTTACCAAAGATGATGCACAAGAAAGCCCACAGTTTCGTAAAGATGAGCTGACTAAGGACATTGATTGGTGTTAACAAACATTCCTCAAAGACGTCCATTACCTTGCTAAAGAAGCAGAGCGTTAAGGTGCTGAACTGGCCAAGCATATCTTCAAACCTAAACCCTATAGACAATCTGTGTGGCTTCCTCAAACGTAAGGTGGCAGAATAGAAGGTCTCTAACATCCAACAGCTCTGTGATGTCATCATGAAGGAGTGGAAGAGAACTCCAGAAGCAACCTAGGAAGCTCTAGTAAACTTAATGCCCAAGAGAGTTCAGGTAGTGGGTGAAAATAATGGTGGCCACACAAAATGTTGACACTTTTAGCACAATTTAGCAGTTTGCAGTGAGTAAGGACAACAGTTCGAAACATGTTTGTTTCTAATATGGAGAGCATGTACAGCAATTGTTTTTATCTTATACTCTCTGAGGACCTTCTTTTTTTCAACTTTTAATGATTTTTCAATAGTTATTTTTATGAGGTTTCGATGCTGGAGCTCTATTTCTACCCAATTTTCGTTGAAGGGTGTACTCTCATTTTTGCCAACAGTTTAGACATTAATGGCTGTGTTGAGTTATTTATAGGCCGCATCAATTTTATACTGTTATACAAGCTGTATACTGACTATTTTATATTGTATCAAAGTGTCATATATTCTGTGTTGTCTCACCATGGAAAGATATAATACAATTTTTGCAAAAATGTGAAGGGTGTACTCACTTTTGGGACATACTGTAATATAATGATTACAATATATTAAGAGGTAAATGTTTTGATGTGAGCAGCTGATTTTGTGATCTTCAGGGCAAATAGAGGTAGATGCATTGACTTTACAGTATTTACTCATAGCCCGTAACAGTGTCTAAATTAGCGGGACTGTCCCAATTTGAGGGGGCAGTCCTGCTGTCCCAGCACATCAAGGTTTTTCCCCAGTCCTATCTTCTAGTCACTCTCGGTGTCTTCATTGCTCTGTTGCTTCTCCTCCTTGAGGTTCTTGGAATCTCTGTTCTGCACACTCTAGCTTAATTAACAATTCACTTCTTCTCTTGAGATCTGATTACATAGTTACATAGTTACATAGGTTGAAAAAAGACCTAGGTCCATCTAGTTCAACCTTCCTTCACCAATTATACATTTTGTCATTAAGTCATTTTTAACCAACAATGTTATGTGTACTGAGGAAATCCCTTTTTAAAAGCTATTATACGAGGGGCTACTAAGTCTTTGGCTTTACCCAGGAAGAAACGAGATAGGATGATGACACTTTACATTTATTCCACATACTCCCCACTGATGTCAACACACTTCTTACATCGGTATTCCAAGTCTTGTAAGCCTAGCAAAAAGCCATGGCATGAGAAATGATGTGAAATTTGGTACCCTTGAGGTGTTTCTTCAGGTTTTGAAACAGATGATAGTTGGAGGGAGCTAGATCTGGTTAATAAGGTGGGTGGTCAACCAAATGGAAACCCAGCTCTGCCAGTTTTGCCGTGGTCGCTTGAGCAGTGTGAGCGCAGGCGTTGTCTTGCAGGAGCAAGATTCCTTTGGCCTTCAGAGCTGCCTTCAATTGGTCCAAAAGTTCAATGTAATACCTTGCATTCATAGTGAAACCCTTTTGAAGGTAGTTCACTGGCGGCACACCATCTTTATCACAGAACACAAATGCTATCACTTTAGTGGCTGATTTTTGCACCCTGAACTTCTTTGGATGAGTTTTCAGAGCCATACAAATAAATCCAGATCTCATCCATAGTGACTAGTCAATCCAAGAAGTTCATATCAGCCTGGAAACGCTGACAAATGGACTGGGAAGTTTTCACTCACATGCTTCTCTGATCTGTTGTCAAACATTTGGGGACCCACTTTTCAGATAGCAAACCAAAAAGCAATGTTGTCAGCTCACCTCCTCTGATTCTCTGGTATCCTAGTAGCAGCCTGGACTCCGTTTGGCTATCCGTATGAAGACAAGCAAAAATGTAGATACAGCGCTTGTAAGGAACCAGCTTGAAGTAGTTCATATAAAATATCCAAATTTATTTAGAAAAGTTGTATATAAAAATACAGGACAGTCATGACTACATCCTTGTAGGACTAGATGGTCATGATAGATGGTAGATGGACTGAAGCGTAACCTTTATTATAACCCATAAAATACATAATGAAAAATGCAAATGGTGATTTAAAATCAAAACGATGATGTCAAACATGCAATGTATGATGATATAAGCACACTGGTGCACAAAAATGATCAAAAATTGCATATGCTAGACCTACTAGGTAAAGATGATCCCTATGATATATGATCAAACTGGGCACATCCTTATTTTTCTCCCCAATGGGGAGAAAATACAACAGACACTGGGAATAATAGGCCACTATTTACAAATATACACAGATTCACTTCCTATAACAAGGATGCACAGGCAGTATATATTTCACAATAAAAATCAAAATATGGAATGATCTCACCCATTCAGTTGTATAAATCTGTGTTGTGGTAGTCCCATCAAATCCAGTCCTGAAGGTGGGAGAAAATGGCAAGGACCAGGCTAAAATTCCCAAACGGATTACACTAGCCCTCGAACAATAGCTCCCACTCTAATAACATCAGTCCACATCTGGCCCTAAGTCCTGGCTGCCCTTGAGAAAAAAATCCTGGTGTCTCCCATCTCCCTATGTGTTTCACCACCTCTGGATCATCAGGGGAGATATATGCACCACATAAAAGAGATAAAGGCTAGGACACACTCCCACCAAAAAGAGGAGCTCTGCTTAGTCTCACATCTAGACTGGTTAATGGGCCGAACCACCATCTAGCCGGCTTCAAATTATCCCAGAATTTCTCTCTCATCCAATCCCAATAGCCAGGAGGGGGGCTAACTATGATAGTAAATGTTAACCCCTTCATTATCATCCACAAACATCACAATGGGGACTAGGGGACTATAAGGATCAGCAGTCTGATCGCTCATTCATTTCTGTTGATCACAGCTACACAGCTGGGGTCACCAGAAATACTCACCTCTTGTTACATGCAGCACTCGGCTGGGTGAAACAGGACTCTGTGCTACCATGACAACCATTGGCTCACAGTGATCACAACATGGCGCCGCCGATGGAACCAGTTGAGTGATGATTTACTGCGGTGGGGATTTAAAACGCAATGTCACATTTTGACAGCACGATTTAAGGGGTTAATAGGCACGGGTGGATCGCGGATCCACTTGTGCCTGCGAGGCACACATGTCAGCTGTTCAAATCAGCTCACATGTGCGTTCATTCACGGGCAGCTGCCTGCAGTAGCTGCAGGTGTTTACAACTATATGGCTTAGGATGTAATGTTTCAGCCAACAGTCATTAAGGGGCTAAACGTAATAAAAACATAAATCTGAGGCCATATTCACACATAGCGTGAATGCTGCAGTTTGTTTTATGCATGTGTCCACACCACATGATAAAATAACAATCTTGTCATGTTTGCTACATTTGTTTTATGAGTTTTCCCCGTTATTTGATGTGTTTGGGGTGCAGATCTGACACCGTATTTTATCGCTTTTTTGATAGTATAGAAAGCTTGTATTCTGCACTTAAAAGTGCGACTGCACTTCTGTTTATACATGCATTTATTTTCATGCTTCACATAAAACTGGACTCTACAAGTTTCTCTTTAGAGACACCGAGGGCAGAGTTTTCATGAAATCAAATCCACTTTGCTTGGATATTTAGGCTGTGTTCATATGTAGTGTACATGCTGTGTTTTTTGCTGCTTTTTTTTCACTGAAATTCTGCTGTTAACTTTCCAAGCAAAGTGGATGTGATTTTATGAAAACTGTTTCATACTTCAGTTTTCTGCGGACCCCGACAGAAAACAAATAACTATTTATGCAACATGTGAACACCGCTTTACAGGCACAACAAGAGAGGTGGCATATAGTGTAGCTTACATAAAACTCCAAAAGTTCTGGCTGCTAAGATTAGGAATGAATGAATGAGCGAATGAATAAATAAAAAATAAATACACAGGTCCCCATTAGAGAAGAGCATGATGAATAAATTACATTGTGCCAGCTCTGTCTGATCAAAATCTGAACCAGAAGGTATACCAGAAGGTATAAGATTTGCAGCCTTCCATCTAGTCGCCAGGTATCACTCACCTGAACCAAAGGCGTCTTAATCGATACTTTCATCTCTAGTCCCAACCGTCTTGGATACAAGAGAACAGCCTTGGATTTGGTTCTATACCCTGCAGTCATGGGCATCTGCTGAATGTTCCTCGCTGCCACCACTCCCTCTGACATCTCCTCTGCCAGGGTACGAAGAAATATTAAATGGGTGTGGCTTGGGGTGTGGCTAGAGAAAAGGCCAAAACTTATCATGGCATGCTATGCACGCCACATGATTTGTCCCTTTTTCTTTTCTTCAAAAGTTTGAAGGAATGCTCAGGATTGGGTAGGGCCAAGTGGCAAAGGGGAAGATGCCATTCCGGCTGCTCCCCCAGCAGCTCACTGTGGGCAGGCAACATGGTAACATAGTCCGTTAAATTGTGGGATCGCCCACATAGATTCCACAGACCCCAGTCAGTATTCAGACACCAATTTCAAGTCCGTTAGCTCACGGGTACACCCGCACACATTCAGATATACTTCACCCCACTAGTATCCCAGTGGAGCAACCCCAGGCTCCACTCAATGATCCTGGTCAGTATATACATCTCCTGTTGACCATGATTACTTTCAGAAGGTTTGGACACCTTCACAGAGCCTGACTCCTGTCAGTGCACCACATCTCTCTTACAGACTCCTTCTGACATACTGAACATGTGTCTAACAGTTTTATTGTCTCAGCACACCCTTGAGACACATCCATTGGGGGGGGGATGTGGACAGCCAGACCCACCCATCTCTCCATCTATCTGTAAACCTGGCCCTTGTGAATTCTTTAACAAAACTCTGTGTATGTTTCTTTGTATATGTGTATATGTTTGTATATATGGTTCACACGCTAGGGCAAAGGCAGGGACACAACATATGATGTAAGTGTAAAGGCCCCGTTACACGCAACGACGGATCTAGCGATATATCGCCTGGGTCACGGATTCCGTGACGCACATCCGGCATCGTTAGTGACGTTGTTGCGTGTGACAGCAAGGAACGACCATTAACGATGGAAAATACTCACCTTATCGTCCATCATTGACACGTCATTCCTTTTTAAAACATCGTTGATTGTTGAGCATGCAGGTTGTTCGTCGTTCCCGAGGCAACACAGATCGCTACGTGTGACACCTCGGGAATGGCGAACTGCAGCTCACCAGCGGCCGCTGGCAATGCGGAAGGAAGGAGGTGGGCGGGATGTTACATCCCGCTCATCTCCGCCCCTCTGCTTCTATTGGGTGGCTGCTTAGTGACGCCGCTGTGATGCCGCATGAACCGCCCCCTTAGAAAGGAGGCGGTTCGCCGCCAACAGCGACGTCGCTAGGCAGGTAAGTCCTGTGTGACGGCTCCGAATGATATTGTGCGCCACAGGCAGCGATTTTCCCGTGACGCACAAACAACGGGGGCGGGTGCTTTAACCAGCAATATCGCTAGCGATATCGCTGCGTGTAACACCCCCTTTAAGCATCATGTAGCATAGCATCATTTTACATACATGTACCACGTAGAAGTGAAGATGTGGTGTTATTTAAAACAAAAAAAAGAGCAGAAACCAAGTGTTGTTTTTGGGAGGAAATACATACTTTTTTCAATCTCATACAAACCCTTTAAACTGCTGCCTGCTGAGGCTAAACAGGAGCTTTGGGTGCAGTACTCAAAAATCCCGCTCTGTAACTAAATACAGTAATGATCTAACCTTCAAATTGGCGCAACTGGAGCAAGCGGGTCAGAAAATGTTCAAACAATTTGGGATTTTAGTGACTTAGATGCCAATGGCATTGGCAATATAACCCTATTAGTTAAATTATCATGCAAGGTAAGAGAGCGAGTTCTTTGATCTTTGGATTTAAAGGGAACCATCATCAGGATTTTTGTATATAACCTAAAGCCAGTGCTATAATGGCACAATCAGGCTGATTCTCTACATACCATTAGTGGTCAGCTCGGATGTTTAGGCTTTCAAATCCAAAAAAGTAAACTTAAAAAAATCAAAAATCATCAGATTCTTGAGTGGCAGTTGCAACAGAGCAGATAATATATGGGTGGGAATTCAAATGGATTCCCGCCCCCCCTGCCTGGTGTTCCTCCCTATCTCTGTTCTCTATGCTAATGTTACTATTCATCTTTTTCGTCAATAAGATGGCGTCGGAGTTGGCGCCTGCGCATAGCGCTTATTTTCAGCGCCATCTTTGTGAAGATTGTGTTACCCCCTGTTATTCTAGTCTTGCAGCTGAGAGGGTGGCTCTTGCACCCTCACTTCCTCAGCTCTTGTTGTGACCACGGGTGCGCGCACGATCACAACAGGAGTGGAGAACAGCTGATTGTAACTATTAGCTGCAGGAGAGGACACCGTACCGCCCCAGGACACCGTGCCGCCCCAGGACACGAGGACATCGTGCCGCCCCAGGACACCTGGATCTTTACAAAGATGGTGCTGGAGATAAGCGCTATATATAGGCGCCAACTTCTATACCATCTAAGTGACGGAAAAGATAAATAGTAACATTAACATAGAGAACAAAGAGCGGAGGAACAACAGGCAGGGGGGTGGGAATCCGTATGAATACCCACCCATATATTATCAGCTCCGTTGCAACTGCCACTCAAGAAGCTGACGATTTTTTAAAGCTTACTTCCTTGGATTTGAAAGCCTAAACATCCGATCAGACCACTAATGGTATGTAGATAAGAAGCTTGATAGTGCCAGTATAGCAATGGCTTTGGTTTATATACGAAAATCCTGATGATTGGTTCCCTTTAAGCCACGAAGAAGCCCCAGCTTTAAAATATCTATTGCTCATTCCTAGGAGATTAATTCTAAGAAAAACAAGAAAAAAATATTCTTAGAAAAACTGAATTAAAATAAATCTCTATTAAATGCAACAGTATACACAGATCTTGAGTCATATAGATGATATATACATACATGACTTTACAGCCTTACATATGTTAAAAGAAGCAAGTTTAAGTAAAGACATATTTATAGTTTTAGAAGTGTTCACATTTTCACAGCGGAGTGATGACATGTCTATTAATGGATAGTAGCCACCAGATGCCTTCAAAACGCTATTTCCTTTTTGAGAAAGAAACAACATATGCGAAAAAGTGGACTTGAAACGTGAATCTGTCATCTTCCATCTTATAACAGATGGATTGTTTAGCATTCGTAGCACTGTCATCATCTAGCAGAAGACTTGAGTCTTGGCATCAAACATGAAGTTTCAGGAATTGACTGAACAGAACTTATATGCTTTTTTTTATTCAAAAATAGGTCATATTCAGATATGTCTATGGATTTTTTTTATAAACATTTTTCCAAGTGTAAAAAAATATTAAAATAAACTTGTAGCAAATTATCATACTTACTCCTCATTGTGTTCCGTATAATGTGGCAGATTTATGCATATTTATTTTATTTTTTTCTTACACATAGGTCGCCATCATATTCCACAGCGATTTACAGACATGATCATCACTGTTCCCATTGGGGCTCACAAGCTAAATTCAATATCAGTATTTGTTTGTAGTGTGAGAGGAAACCGGAGAACCAGCTGTATACCTAAACATGGGGAGAACATGCAATATATATATATATATGTAGACCAGCTCACCCGTCCAAGCTCAAGATATAATGAATATTCCTGTTACCTCTTGTAATGCTCGGATCCAGACTGGGAGCAAGTCCTAGGTATGCAGAAAATAGAAGAGATCCAGCAAAAAATCGGTAAATCCAGGTGGCATAAAACTTGTAAATTTATTTGTAGAAAAAATTAAAAATATAACAGAGCTGAGGACATAAAGTAAATGCAGGACAAATGCATTACGGACAACGCGTTTCGGCAGTTAAAGCCACCTACTTCACGGTCCAAGCCGAAACTTTCACCGCCGAAACGAGTTGTTCGTGATGCATTTGTCCTGAATTTACTTTATGTCCTCAGCTCTGTTATATTTTTAATTTTTTCCACAAATAAATGTACAAGTTTTATGCCACCTGGATTTACCGATTTTTGCTGGATCTCTTCTATTTTCTGTATATATATATATATATATATATATATATATAGTACAGACCAAAAGTTTGGACACACCCTCTCATTCAAACAGTTTTGTTTATTTTCATAACTCTGAAAATTGTAGAGTCACATTGAAGACATCAAAACTATGAATTAACACGTGGAATGAAATACTTAACAAAAAAGTGTGAAACAACAGAAAATATGTCTTATATTCTAGGTTCTTCAAAGTAGCCACTTTTTTCTTTGATTACTGCTTTGCACACTCTTGGCATTCTCTTGATGAGCTTCAAGAGGTAGTCACCGGAAGTGGTTTTCACAGGTGTGCCCAGTCAGGTTTCACAAGTGGGATTTCTTGCCTTATAAATGGGGTTGGGATCATCAGTTGTGTTGTGCAGACGTCTGGTGGATACACAGCTGATAGTCCTACTGAATAGACTTAGAATTTGTATTATGGCAAGAAAAAAGCAGCTAAGTAAAGAAAAACAAGTGGCCATCATTACTTTAAGAAATTAAGGTCAGTCAGTCCGAAAAATTGGGAAAACTTTGAAAGTGTTCCCAAGTGCAGTGGCAAAAACCATCAAACGCTACAAAGAAACTGGCTCACATGAGGACCGCCCCAGAAATCGCAGGTTAACACCAGCTCAGATTAGAGATTAGGTCAATGCCACACAAAGTTCTAGCAGCAAACACATCTCTAGAACAACTGTTAAGAGGAGACTTTGTGCAGCAGGCCTTCATAGTGAAATAGCTGCTAGGAAACCACTGCTAAGGACAGGCAACAAGCAGAAGAAACTTGTTTAGGCTAAATAACACAAGGAATGGACATTAGACCAGTGGAAATCTGTGCTTTGGTCTGATGAGTCCAAATTTGAAATCTTTGGATCCAACCATCGTGTCTTTGTGCAATGCAGAAAAGGTGAGCGGATGGACTCTGCATGCCTGGTTCCCACCGTGAAGCATGGAAGAGGAGGTGTAATGGTGTGGGGGTGCTTTGCTGGTGACACTGTTGGGGATTTATTCAAAATTGAAGGCATACTGAACCAGCATGGCTACCACAGCATCTTGCAGTGGCATGCTATTCTATCTGGTTTGTGTTTAGTTTGATCATCATTTATTTTTCAACAGGACAATGACCCCAAACACACCTCCAGGCTGTGTAAGGGCTATTTGACTAATAAGGAGAGTGATGCGGTGCTACGCCCGATGAACTGGCCTCCACAGTCACCAGACCTGACCCAATCGAGATTGTTTGGGGTGAGCTGGACCACAGAGTGAAGGCAAAAGGGCCAACAAGGGCTAAGCATCTCTGGGAACTCTTTCAAGACTGTTGGAAGACCATTTCCAGTGAGTACCTCTTGAAGCTCATCAAGAGAATACCAAGAGTGTGCAAAGCAGTAATCAAAGCAAAAGGTGGCTACTTTGAAGAACCTAGAATATAAGACATATTTTCAGTTGTTTCACACTTTTTTGTTAAGTATTTCATTCCACATGTGTTAATTCATAGTTTTGATGCCTTCAATGTGAATCTACAATTTTCAGAGTCATGAAAGTAAAGAATACGCTTTGAATGAGAAGGGGTGTCCAAACTTTTGGTCTGTTTTATATATACTTATATATATACATATATATATATATATATATATATATATACAGTGGAACCTTGCTTAACGGGAACAATCCGTTCTGGGACTGTGCTTGTTAACCAAGTTACTCGTTCAGCAGAGCAAGATTTCCCATAGGACATCATTGCAATGCTGACAATCCGTTCCACAACTAGTTAAATGTCCCATGCTGGTCCCCTATTGTGCCATTTCACACATGCACAAACTCACACAAACACATACAAACACACACAAACTCACACAAACACACACAAACACACAAGCACGCACACACAAATATTATGCTCACCTTACCTTCTGTTCCATCGACGGTCTCCTGGGACTTGCTGTTCTCCGGTGCGGGCCGTGTATCGGGTTACCATAACGACGAGGGAGGAACTTCCTGCCAGAGCGCTAACGTCAAAGGCAGAACCGCTTGCCTCTGATTGGCCAGCGCGCTGCCTTTGAGTAGTGGTGACAGGAACCAGGAAGTTCCTGCTTCGTCGCTATGGATACCGATGCCTGGAGTGGAGCGCAGCGGAGCGGCGCACTACAGGACCCAGGAGGCCGGCGATGAAATGGAAGGTACACATATTATATACTTACGTTACCTTCCGTTCCACCACCGGCCTCATGGTACTTGTAGTTCACCGCAAGCACGTCGCAATGTACCCGGGAACTACAAGAACCATGAGGCCGGCGGTGGAACGGAAGGTAAGGTGAGCATAATACTGTATGTATGTGCGTGCGTGCGTGTGTGTTTGTGTGTGTTTATGTGGACTGCAAGTGCGGGTCAGAGCGCGGTGGATGGACGAAACCGAAAGTGTGTGAGGTGAGGAATTCGCTCATACAGCAAAGCTTTCTCATAATCCGGGTTACAAATTTACAGAAAGCTTTGCTTGTTAAACGAAATTCTCGTTAAGTGGGTTACTCATTAAGCGAGGTACCACTGTATATATATATATTACAGCTCAGGCAAAAATTAAGAGACCACTGCAAAATTATCAGTTTTTCTGTTCTTTCTCTTGTTATATTTTTGAGCAAAATGTGAATTGTTCTTTTATTCTATAAACTACTGACAAAATGTCAAAAATACCACTACTATGACTACTCTCATAAAAATATTTTATTAAATTCCATAAATATTAAAATAGAACATCTGTAGTGTTCTTATCTTTCAATTTCGTACATCACATACATATACAAGTGCAAGTGTAAACCAAGGTTAAACCCACGCCTGAGCGTAGCTTTAGACAGTGGTTGATAGAGAGGGGGACAGGTGTTACTACGTCACTGTCCAGCTGGTAGTCGTTTGATGTATACTGTATCTAACTCCCTATTAGTGAATATATACACTAATTTCACTCTACTATAGGGTATATAGCCCTCACTGTCCTTGTCAAACTCCAGCAGGGATAACCACCACCAGAAAAGTGATAAAGTGCAAACAATCGAACCGTAGACAAACAAACAGTGGTAATGCGTTAGCTGTCCAGGGTTCTCATATTAGGTATAGTTTCCCTAATCAAAGGTTGCTGGATAGGTTAGGTAGGAGCCTGGAGTTCCACTTAACTTATGGATCCCCTTGCTCTCCTGACGCGTTTCGCCCCCCCTAACGCAGTAAAAGGGGATCATCCGAGGATATTTTATAAGTCACTTCTCAAAAAGGACACCTAAAAAGATGAACGAAAAAATAATATAAGTATATAGATAAACGACTGAACTGTTCTAGGCACACAGATATATGGGTTCACTTACAGGGGAACCGGTCCTCTTGTTCAGAGTAATAATGTATGTTCCCTCTTAAAATGTAGTTAAATGAGCGGACTGTTCAATGTCCAGGAAATAGATGAAGTTATTTAGTAGTTAGTCCCTGTGAAAATATAGGAAAGTGAGCAAATAACTCATAATCATTCATATGCTCAGGCACAATTTATCATACATATAGAGTCTGGGTTTCTACCTGTATATAGATGTAGTAGTGTGTACACTTATTTATAAATAGGCAGATTTTTTTGTGTGTCCACTATGATTCTCCAGGAGACGTGTGGTCTTATGGTTATGTCAAGTTGTATATTCGTCCCTCCTGTAAGGATGATAAGATGTGTGTATATGATTATACATGTCCTCCGTTGGGGTATACTATAAATAGACACATATTTAGTGGTCCTTTCATATTACCTCTTGACGGGAACAGCGAGGCCAGAATAGGTTTTCCAAACCTTCACATCACTCAAGATATTGAATGTATTAGTGACCCCTATGCAGACGAATGTATGAAATATGAAAGATAATTTGTCCTGTAAAGGAATAGCATCATTGGTTCACTAACTTCATTGAAATCCGTACATAGGTATTGATTACTGACACTCAGGGGTATACCTGTAAGGGCCAGCCGCGGTGTGTAAACAAGACAAGACCCTGCCACAGGGATATATACTGGTGAAGAATCACTTCATGTGTTTCCTGCAAAACAACAACACAACGGATACTTGTATTCCTGGTTTGACTAACAACCCAAAAAGCATATCAGTGACCATTGTTCAATATTGTGAATCTATAGTTTAACAGTTGTACTGCGGTTACTGTTAGAGCAGCAGTAATCCCCTACCACACATTCCATTACTAATAGGCCTGCAGACCGTGCAGGTCACTAAACTGGACAGCAGCCACAGACCGAGGCCGGCACTGATCACCTGCGAGCTACCAGTGTGCTAGTGTGCTTTTTGGGTTGTTAGTCAAACCAGGAATACAAGTATCCGTTGTGTTGTTGTTTTGCAGGAAACACATGAAGTGATTCTTCACCAGTATATATCCCTGTGGCAGGGTCTTGTCTTGTTTACACACCGCGGCTGGCCCTTACAGGTATACCCCTGAGTGTCAGTAATCAATACCTATGTACGGATTTCAATGAAGTTAGTGAACCAATGATGCTATTCCTTTACAGGACAAATTATTTTTCATATTTCATACATTCGTCTGCATAGGGGTCACTAATACATTCAATATCTTGAGTGATGTGAAGGTTTGGAAAACCTATTCTGGCCTCGCTGTTCCCGTCAAGAGGTAATATGAAAGGACCACTAAATATGTGTCTATTTATAGTATACCCCAACGGAGGACATGTATAATCATATACACACATCTTATCATCCTTACAGGAGGGACGAATATACAACTTGACATAACCATAAGACCACACGTCTCCTGGAGAATCATAGTGGACACACAAAAAAATCTGCCTATTTATAAATAAGTGTACACACTACTACATCTATATACAGGTAGAAACCCAGACTCTATATGTATGATAAATTGTGCCTGAGCATATGAATGATTATGAGTTATTTGCTCACTTTCCTATATTTTCACAGGGACTAACTACTAAATAACTTCATCTATTTCCTGGACATTGAACAGTCCGCTCATTTAACTACATTTTAAGAGGGAACATACATTATTACTCTGAACAAGAGGACCGGTTCCCCTGTAAGTGAACCCATATATCTGTGTGCCTAGAACAGTTCAGTCGTTTATCTATATACTTATATTATTTTTTCGTTCATCTTTTTAGGTGTCCTTTTTGAGAAGTGACTTATAAAATATCCTCTGATGATCCCCTTTTACTGCGTTAGGGGGGGCGAAACGCGTCAGGAGAGCAAGGGGATCCATAAGTTAAGTGGAACTCCAGGCTCCTACCTAACCTATCCAGCAACCTTTGATTAGGGAAACTATACCTAATATGAGAACCCTGGACAGCTAACGCATTACCACTGTTTGTTTGTCTACGGTTCGATTGTTTGCACTTTATCACTTTTCTGGTGGTGGTTATCCCTGCTGGAGTTTGACAAGGACAGTGAGGGCTATAGACCCTATAGTAGAGTGAAATTAGTGTATATATTCACTAATAGGGAGGTAGATACAGTATATATCAAACGACTACCAGCTGGACAGTGACGTAGTAACACCTGTCCCCCTCTCTATCAACCACTGTCTAAAGCTACGCTCAGGCGTGGGTTTAACCTTGGTTTACACTTGCACTTGTATATGTATGTGATGTACGAAATTGAAAGATAAGAACACTACAGATGTTCTATTTTAATATTTATGGAATTTAATAAAATATTTTTATGAGAGTAGTCATAGTAGTGGTATGTTTGATATAATTACTACTTCAATACTTACCTTTGTGGTTTTCGTACTGACAAAATGTCTCTGAATTTCCAAGCAATAAATTTTGTATTTATTTTCTGAAAATGAGAAATGGTCAAGATAACAAAACAATGCATTGCTTTCAGACCTCAAATAATGCAAAGAAAACAAGTTCATAATCATTTAGAAACAACAATACTAATAATGTTTTAACTCAGGAAGAGTTCAGAAATCAATATTTTGTGGAATAACCATGATTTTTAATCACAGCTTTCATGCGTCTTGGCATGCTTTCCACCAGTTTTCACAATGCTTTTGAGAGACCTTATGCCATTCCTGGTGCAAAAATGTAAGCAGTTCTTTGTTTAATGGCTCGTGACTACCCTTCTTCCTCTTGATTACAATTCCAGAGGTTTTCAATGGGGTTCAAGTCTGGAGACTGGGCTGGCCATTACAGGGTTTTGATGTGGTGGTCCTTCATCTACACATTAATTGACCTAGCTGTGTGGCATGGTGCATTCTTCTGCTGGAAAAAAACAGTCCTCGGAGTTGGGGAACATTGCCTGAGCAGAAGGAAGCAATTTTTTTGCCAGGATAAGCTTGTATGCAACTTGATTCATATGTCCTTTGCAAAGTTTAATCTGCCCAATTCCAGCCTTGCTGAAGTATCCTCAGATCATCACTGATCCTCCACCAAATTTCACACTGGGTGCAAGACAGTATAGCTTGTACACCTCTCCAGGTCTCCGTCTAACTATTAGATGACCAGGTGTTGGGCAAAGCTGAAAATTAGACTCATCCAAGAAGATACCTTACTCCAGTCCTCTATGGTCCAAGCCTTATGGTCTTTGGCAAACTTCAGCCTAGCTCTCCTTTGTTTCTCATTGATGAAAGGCTTTTTTCTAGCTCTACATGACTTGAGCCCTGGCTATAGGAGTCTGTTACGAACTGTTCTTGCCGTGCACTTCACCTCAGCTGCCATGTGCCATTCCTTTTGTAGGTCACTTGATGTCATCATGTGTGTTACGGATGGACCTACTGATATGGTAAAAGATGAGAGCAAACCGATATCAGTGGTCAGGGTCCACTGTGCAGTGGTGGTAAACTGCAGCTGATAGAAAAAGGCTTTACTGATATTCAACAAAGCCTCAGGTAATAATTTACGCCTGTGTTACAGGTCACACAGGTGTTACGCAGGTATAATAAGTACTCAGTACTGTACCTGTGTGTACAGTCTCTGTGTTCTAGGCCACACAGAAGCTGTAGCATAATATAGCGGGACCCTGTTAACTCACAGGACCCGAAGTGGGTAATAATATGTAAGGCTCCCGACACACATCCGTCAATCACGTGCGTGTTTGGTCCGTTTCCGTATATACCGGAGACACGGACAAACGTGCACCAATGTTATGCTATGTTTGAGGTCACACGTGCGTTATTCCATACAGTCTGTGTGTCCGTGTCCGTGATACGTATGTGTATCCGTTTTGCATGGAAACATGTCCGTTTTCTGCATGGCACACGCATACACGGACCCAATGGAAGTCTATGGGTCCGTGAGCACACGTACGTGACACGGATGCATCTCCGTATGCTGCGTGTACGTTTTGTGCTTTTTTCTAGCGACGTCGGTCATTCTTTCTTTTTCTGTGTATGTCAGTCAATCTCCCTCAGTCCGTCGGTCGGTCTCTCTGTCTTGTCTGTCCCTCTCTCAGTCTGTCGGTCAGTCTTCCCCCTCTCTCATACTCACCATTCCCCGATCACACGCGGCGCTGCACAGCTGTTAAAAAAACTCCGGTGGCTTTTACTATTTTAAAAAAGCCAGCCGCTCATTAATCAATCTCGTATTCCCTGTTTTCCCCGCCCACCGGCACCTATGATTGGTTGCAGTGAGACACGCTGAGAGACAGCTGTCTCACTGCAATCAATCACAGCCGCCGTTGGGCGCGTCAATATCGAGCAGTAAAATTAATAAATAATTCATTTTAAAAAATGACGCGCGGTCCCCCTCATTTTGATACCAGCCAGGGTAAAGTCAAACGGCTGAAGGCTGGTATTCTCAGGATGGGGAGCCCCACATTATGGGGAGCCCCCCAGCCTAACAATATCAGCCAGCAGCCGCCCAGAATAGCCGCATCCATTAGATGCGACAGTTCTGGGACCTTACCCGGCTCATCCCAATTTGCCCTGGTGCGTTGGCAATCGGGGTAATAAGGAGTTAATGGCAGCAGCCCATAGCTGCCACTAAGTCCAAGATTAATCATGTCAGGTGTCTCCCCGAGATACCTTCCATGATTAATCTGTAAGTTACAGTAAATAAACACATACACCCGAAGAAATACTTTTTTTGGAATAATAAACACTAACAAATACCCTCGTTCACCACTTTATTTAGCCCGAAAAAGCCATCCATGTACTGCATAATCCACAGAGGTCCCGCAATGCTCTCAGCTCTGCTACATGAAGGTGACAAGAGCTTCAGAAAAACACCACCGCTCCTGTCAGCTCCACACATCAACTGAGGTGAGTAGAGCGATCAGCGATGATGTCACTCAGGTTACTCACTGCCACCGCTGGATCCTCCAAATGTGACAGCAAGTCGCCCGAGTGACAGCGATGAAGTCACAGGTGAGTTGTGGTCACAGGTGGAGGATCCAGCTAGCCGCGGGTAGCCTGAGTGACGGCAGCGCTAATCGCACTGCTCACTTCACTCACTCAGGGGATTAGCGGTCACCGGTGAGTCCTTCACAGGTGACCGCTAATCAGTACGCAACACAGACAGAGCCGCGGTATGACAATGAAGTTGGGTGAAGTTCATCGCGCGTCGCTTTCTGCTGTCAGCGGGTATGTATCAATGACATTGTGCATCACACACGGAACATTTCACACAGACAACACACGGACATGTCACTTACGTATCTCACGCACACACGGATATTCAACACTCACACACGGCTAGCATACGCAATTCCCACGGATGAGTGACATTTGAATAAGATGACGGTCATCCCGATCAGTGGAGAGTCACTTTCGCCCTCTGCCAGTCTGTAGCTTTGTTGTCCCCACTGTCTGCTGCTTGACCTTGTTGTAATGGACTGCTGTCTTAGAAATTTTAAGGATGAAGGCAACATGACATTCATTGTATCCCTGTGCTAGTTAAGCCAGAATTGAGCCCTTCTTTTCCTCACTCAAGAGTTTTGTTTTCAACTCCTTTGGCACTTTTGAGATATTACTAGCACTTGTTTTGCCATCCAGCTTTTCCTATTGCATGAGGATTGTGAAGACCACAACAGTGTTTTTTATACTTCCCCTCATTAAATAAGATTTGGTTCAGGTAATCACCTAATCTGAAGCACATTAAGTAGAATGAGGTGTACTCAGACATATAGAGAAGCTGATTTTTATAAAACTGTGCAGGGGTCTCCCAATTTTTGCCATAGCTGTGTATATATGTATATATACAGGTTATAAACTAAGACCTCATGAAGTGTGCATATAATTTAATATATTTTGCAACCAAATTTTAAGCACTCTGACTGTAAAGTACAGTTTCTTCTTGATTATAAGGCGCACTTTTTATCCCCCAAAACTCTGAGTAAAATAGGGGTGTATCTTATAATCCGGATATGGCTTACCAGAGCGGGGTGACAGGAGGCAGGGTCGACGATACTGAGGGCTTCGAGGAGAGGGTTTCACTGCAGTGGAGCATCTCAGGAAAGTCACAGAACGGAGGGTCCGTGATGCGGTGGGTGCCATTGATCTGACAGCAGCCTGCGGGCTCCATTGCTTGTGGTTGACGTCATGGACATCAATTAAATTGGCGGGGAGGCAGCGCATGCACATATTGATGCCATGGACTTCAAGAAAATGGCCGTGGAGCCTTATCTGCACATGCACCGCCTCCACAGCCATTTTCTTGAAGTCAATCTCATCAACCGCAGGCAATGGAGCTCAGAGTCTGCCAGCAAATCAATGGCACCTGCTGCTGCGACACCCCTGAGCCTGCAGTATTGCAGACCCTCCGGCCACTGCCTCTCCTGAGTTGTGACACCCCCTCCTCCGAGCCTGCCTGCTGTGACCTTCCTAAGCTATTCCACCACCACCGCTCCCCCTGGTGAGATATTATAAGACGCACTAAGAGTATAAGATAGACCCTCATTTTAATATTAACATTTATTTTTTCCTATTTTCTTCCTCTAACTTTGGGATGCGTCTTATAATCCGTTTAATTGTCGTTTTGTCATATTTCTCCACATGGAGTTTTGTTTGACCTTGCTATAATGCATCTTTAATGGAAACCATGCGGTAATAAAACTTGGAAATTTTACCTGGCTGAATAATCCTTATCCATAGCGCTGGATAAGCTACTTTTCTTTTTCTCTTCAATGGTATCAGGTGGCTGCGCCTGAATGTCCGAGCAGCAAAAGGATTTTGGATACAGCTTGCAGAGGGTGAGCTGAACTCTACATTTATTTTTCGTCTTATAATTCGGTGCATTTTATAAACCGAAAAATATGGTAGTTTAAAAAGAAAACTAGATACCATGGGTAAGAACGTGAGAGCCGCTAGGAGAAGCAGAAGCACCACCACCACTGGCATCATCCATTCAGGCAGGAGTTTTACCTGATTCAGGTCACAATTGGCTTTTTTTGCCTTACATAAGGGAATTAGGAGGGCGGAGAAGCAGAGGACATTAGGGAATATATGACACATAACTCATCACAGTTACAGCAGGATGATGTTACCTCTGACAGTGACACCACTAGTTTTAGTCAGTTCTTTTTCACAAAACAGTCTGATTACAAATCTTTAAAAGGAACAATTTGTGGCAGTGGATTATCTCTTGTAGGAGCAAGAGACTAGGATGATTTAACCCTTTTCTCATACACATCAGATTGTGGTCATTCCCGATAAAGGTTTTTTTTTCTGCTATCTTTATTCTAATGTGCATTAAATAGATGGCTTAAATATATTTTCATAGGTAAAGTAATAGGAGAAGAAAATTTGGAACTTTATGTAATTAAAATCTATTAAATGCTGTTCAGCAATCTTACTAGCTGTAATGACTACCATTGGTGATATGAAATGGATTTACACATATCTATTAGATAATATAACAGTGCAAAATATTCTTTAAAATGAAGATCTAGTGTATTTTGGATTGCAGCTATCTCTACTGATATGAAGAGCGCAGCAATCAGGGTTATATACAACATAAAAAACGTAGTTATGTATAATGCTAATGAATAAATCACATTTCCGTGATAAAGTATTTCCTAGTACCATCTGTCAAAGCGTATACTCTTTGCTATATATTGCAGAATTGTCAGAACAAGTGTATTTAACAGTGTTGATTTATTTAAATGATGGTTTGTGAGATGCAGCTTTCCAAGTGTGTCTATTGGGTATGTATCATTGAGTTCATGAGTGTAATATGCAATTAGATATGCAGTATTACAGAAAAATGTTTTATGTACAAAAAGTTGTAAAAAATAATTAAATTACTAGCAAAGATTATTTTGAACTTGCTATCTGTATCCAAATTCAGGGTTTGTTTTTTTTTTTTCAAAAATGCATTTTATGCAGGAAGCAAAAATAAAACTAGAGAAATAATAAAACTTTATGATAATAATGATTTCCATCATGTGAAGGCGGCTGACTAATTCATAGGATAATATCCAAGGTATTATTACTTAACAATATTGCTTGTATAATTGACATATTAAGGCAGAGTTTTAGGCCCCCTTCACATGCACATGAAAATCACGCACATGCCGCGAGACACGTATTTTCCTTGCGTGTTGCGTTTGGCAAGTACGTGTCTCCGGTACGTGCAGGCCACGTGTGTTCTACGTGTGCTATCCGCGATAACACACGGAGAACCGGTAATTTACATACTCACATGGTCCTTGCTGCTGTCCAGGGTTCTGATCTTCGGCTCCAGCCCCGCCCACTCCCCGCTGATGCTGCTTCCGGCTGAGCAGAGGGGCGGAGATCAGCGGCCATGACATCACGCCCACCTCCTTAACACGCTCATAATGTGCGGCGGTCGGCAGCAACTATTTGCAGCGGAAGATTCTGCAGGGCTGGTGGAGGTGAGTATGTGTTTTTTTTTATTTTAAAATAATGACACGTGTTTCTCCGGCGCGTGTCACGTGGGCCCGCATCCATACTACATCCGTGTGGTACGTGTGCGGGCCGCGTGACACCCGTGCTGCCGGAGAAAAAACGGACATGCCTCCGTATGGAGCACACGGGCTCACGTGTGCTCCACACGGAGGCACGGGCCAATGGCTGAACACGTGCGTGCACATAAACCCATAGATTTTAATGGGTTTATGTGTGCCCTCGTCTTCGGTACATGCGGGCACGGACCTAGCACGTACCGGAGACACGTGCGTGTGAAGGGGGCCTTAAAGAAGGCTTTCCCTTCTATAGGATTTGCTCAAACTGGCTTATAATACAGAGAAGTACATTGCAAGAAAACATTGCACTCCAATGTTATTCAATGAGGCAGAGCAGATCTGCCTAGTTTTTCTCAGGTCTAATCAGCATGAGTAAAAAATGGCAGCATATCGCCAGGTCACACGGAGTTACTGAGTTACTGACGTTACGACTCATCCGACATTCTGAGTCTCGCGTTGCCCTCCATGTGACCTGGAGACAGTGGGGATGTGAGTAACATTACTGACATCAGCACCGCTCATCACAGTCACCGGGTGTCGCGGCGCACAGTGGGGACTGGTTGCTGCTCAAGCCTATGCAGCCTCCCTAGCCTTTGATCAAGGTAATCTAGGAAAGTCGTGGGAAGCATTGGACTGTGTCAGACCTGGGACCCTTGCTTTCTAATAAAATTGTGAAAGAGGGATAGTGTCTTGTTTTTATTTCTCTCTTTTTATGTCTTTCAGGTTTACCTTTCTGGACTATGTTGGATTCTCTGGGCTATGTCACTGGTGTGTGGTGACAGACAATCATTTGGTTTCTGGCAATAGAAGGTCACATGTTATAGCTACACAGAATGCTCCCTAACTTTGTATTGTTCCTGCTGTTAGTATTCATTGTATTAGGTAGCTTTCATGCTGAGTTTTCATCGCTTCCCCTTTAGGATCCAACAGGAGCTTGTCTTCCATCCAGCTGCTGATCAACAGTTTTCTCCACATGCTTAAATTCTCCCATCTTTACTTTACTTGTGCTAGTGATATTATTCAATTCATTCAAGCTCTGGTTTCAGACAGATGGCTTGTTCTCATCTGTGGTATCATTGCTGAAGCTTGCTGAACTCTTACCTGAGTCTTCTGAGGATAAGTAGTTCTTGCATTTCCCCCTGCATGTCCTCCTTGTGTCTTCTTTAGTGTTTAGTGGAGTTGATGAAGAGCTCATCCCACCCATTCCCTATTTGGGGCCCAGTACTAGGGATGCCTAGAGTAAGGTATTCGTCTTGTTACATAGGTGCGGAACCTGTGGTGGTGGTGCGGGATCCCAGGGACCAGCAGTAGGTTTGGTCAGGGGTTACAATCTCCCCCTTCCCTTGACAAAGGGTTTCCCTTCCCTTTCACCATTTTCTTGGCTGCCTTTGGTCTGATTTGTGGAGTCTATAATGTGGGTGGATGCCTTTGGTGGGTTTTTGGGGTGTACAATGCTGGGTAGATGACTGTGTTGGGATTCTAAGGGTCTACAATGCTGTGGGGAAACCTGTGCTAGGATTTTGGGGGAGTGCAATTCTGTTGGACTGTCTGTCATGGGATTTGGGGGATATACAATGCTTGCAGGACTCCTGTGGTGCAATTTGGGGGGAACAATGTTGTAGGGATGCCTGTCATGGGATTTTGGCTGGGTGCAATGTTTGAGGATGACAGTTTTTGGATTTTGCTGTTCTATACTGCTATAGGTATGCATGTGTTGGAATATTTGGAGTCTATGATGTCTGTGGAGGGATATGGGGTGTGGGCAATGTGAGGGGATTGGATTTGATGGGATTTTAGCGGATGTATAATTCTGGGGAGCAGCCTGCGGTGAGATTTTGGAGTGTGTGCGATGCTTGAGGAACACATGTGGTGGAATACTGAGGAATGTGTGATGGGGGAATGCCTGTGGTGGGATTTGGGCGTGTTTGATGCTGGGTGGATGCCTGTGTGGGATTTTGGGTTTGGGGGAGTGTACAATTTTGGGGGATGCCTGTGGTTGGATTTTGAGGGTCTATGATGCTTGTATGTGACATCCCAAGGACAGCACTCTTAGCCTTACACCCCCATGACGGCGCTCTAAGGGGCCCTTTGCACACTACGACATCGCAAGCCGATGCTGCGATGCCGAGCGCAATAGTCCCCACCTCCGTCGCAGCTGCGATATTTTGTGATAGCGTCACATGCACTTACCTGCCCTGCGACGTTGCTCTGGCCGGCGACCCGCCTCCTTCCTAAGGGGGCGGGTTGTGTGGCGTCACAGCGACGTCACACGGCAGACGGCCAATAGAAGCGGAGGGGCGGAGATGAGCGGGACGTAAACATCCCGCCCACCTCCTTCCTTCCTCATTGCAGACGGGACACAGGTAGGAGATGTTCCTCGCTCCTGCCACTTCATACACAGCGATGTGTGCTGCCGCAGGAACGAGGAACAGCATCGTACCATAGCTGCAGCCAAAATAATGAAAATGACAGACACTACACCGATCATACGATACCAACGCTTTTGTGCTCGGTAATCATAGTTAAAACGATTTACACACTACGATGTCGAGAGCGATGCCAGAAATGCGGCACTTTCAATTTAACCCCACCGACATCACACCTGCGATGTCGTAGTGTGCAAAGGGCCCCTTAGCCCGACAATCCAGGGACAGCTTTACAATAGCCCTACTACTCTACACTAACTAACCAGGGACAGCTATTACATAGTCCTACTCCCCAGGGACAGCAATCGCATAGCCCTACTACTCAGGGACAGCTGTCATATAGCTCTTCTACCCAGGGACAGCTCTTTTATAGTCCTACTACCCAGGGAGAGCTTTGTAAACAATAAATGCATGGCTAATTTAGTTATACACTGAGGGATACACTTCATAGAACCCCTCAGGAGTTGTGCCAACTTCAAAAAGAAACATTGTAAACAAAGAGAACAAAGAAGGGAATGGCACAGAGATAATTGCAAAAAAGTAGATTTTATTGAATAATAATAAAAATATTTTATATCAAAACAGTCAAGATTTATTTGAAAGGATGAAAGAAATGAAGTCACAGTGGTGTAAGTGGATTAGTTGTTAATATAAGAAAGAACACAATTGAAATGACACAAACCATACCACCACTCACATAACCCTGCCAAAATGATGGAAGAATGTATATAAACCAGGTAAGTGGCCCCAATGTATATAACCCATCCAAAATAAGGAAATTATGAAATAGGAGACCAATTATGATAAAGCCAAAGGCACATAGTAATCAGTAAAACAGGTCCTATATCATAAAATATACCCAAGGCGTCACAAAAATACACCCGTGAGGCTGTAGTGGGTATGATGGTAACAGGACTGTCCTCTGGGTCAATGTGAATGTTGCCCAGGGAGAGCTGTTGTATAGCTCTAGTGCCCAAGAATAGCTGTGGTACAGCCCTTCTACACAGAGAAAGCTCTTTTATAACCCCCGATCAAGTTGTGCATTGCCGTCCATGCTCGTACCGTGTTGAATGGAGATCTACATAAGCCATTACAATTATAAGCTGCCCTTTAAAGGTAACCATAATACTGATGTAGCCTTCAGTGAAAATGAGTTTCACACCACTGGTCTAAGCCAGTTGTCCAGCTGTCCAATACGCAGCATTGACAGGTGACTTTGGTGCAGCAGGGAAATCCTGATAAAACAAATGAACGTTTTTGATTAAACAGTAGTCATGAACAAATATTAAAATACTCAGGTGCTCGGTATTCTAATTAAGCAAATTGGACTGCTTGGGTGCTAGTGTCAAGTAAAGAGTATAATAAACGTCAATTGGATGCTGAAGCATTTATCCGAAATGCTCAAGCTCATCGAAGTCGCATCAATAGGGAATGGCTACTGGAGAATGAGGTGTCTCAAATATTGTGGCCTGTACTTTCTCCGGACCTGAATCCCATAGAAAATGCATGGGATCAGCTTAGGCGCCATTCAGAGGCTTGTAACTCTGTACCCCAGGACCTCAATGACCTGAGATCTGTCCTTCAAGAAGATGGAATGTCATGCCACAGCAGACAATAACTTGACTTGTGAGCAGCATGACACTTCGTTGTCAAGCAGTAATTGTAAAGCTCAAGGCCACATGAAAAATAATTAAGACATTGACACTTTTGGGGGGTATATCCACCACTGTTGTTGGCTTTTGCTTCAATAAATTGTTTAAGATGAGGAAATCACCACTGAATGCTTCTACTTTTTACATAAATTTTACCCAAAAGACAAATATCCGTACCTTTTTGTAAGTAGTGTAAATCTGGAATTGCTGTAATCGCACCGAATAGCAGAATAAAGCTTCCTAATCACTTAGCCACATGGTATATGGCATATAAAATAAGTAAAAGTAATTTTTGCTTTATTGATTTATTCATTTTTCCTCCTAAAGATCGCAGTAAAGGCTGCTTTACATGCAGCGACATCGCTAGCGATGTCGCTGGTGAAATCACCCATGGCGCACAACATCGCTAACACCCGTCACACGTACTTACCTTCCTGGCCCCTTTCTTACGTGGTGGTTCGTGCGGCGTCACAGCGGTGTCACTAAGCGGCCGCCAATAGAAGCGGAGGAGCGGTGATCAGCGGCCGTAACATCCCGCCCACCTCCTTCATTCCTCAGTGCCGGCGGCCGCAGGTACGATGTTGTTCCTCGTTCCTGCGGTGTCACACATAGCGATGTGTGCTGCCGCAGGAACGACGAACAACCTGCGTCCTGCAACAGCAACGATATTTGGGATTAGAACGACGTGTCAACGATCAACGATTAGGTGAGTAATTTTGATCGTTCCTGCGTTTCACATGCAACGACGTCGCTAACGAGACCAGATGTGCGTGACCCCAACGACATCTTGTTAGTGATGTCGTTGCGTGTAAAGCCCCCTTAAGGCTCAGCTTACATTTATCCTGTGCTCTACACTGAGTGTTTATATCTCGTTTCCATGTAAATCTCTGAAATACATAATTCAGATGAAAAGCCTGATGGAAGAGTACCTATAATAAGGCAGAGGGAGTCATCTTCGTCTTAGTCTGTCCTACCGTATGATCCGTCTGTGTTCGTCTTTTCAGTGACACATAAAGCATAGTTGAGCACAATTTTGTGCACTTCTGAAAAGGACAACACTGAACAGAGGTCAGACATAGTCCAGATTAATTCTGCTGCCTCATTATAGTGAATGGATCACTGAGAGGTGTCATCAGAATCATGTCATATCGGAGATTTAGATGAAAAGTGCTCAGTGTAAATTGTGGGACAAATTTGATTCCAATGTTATGTTAAATGTGCCCAATAAAAGCTCCAACTCAATCGACCATGAAATTAAAAAGTCCCTTCTCAGGTCTGTCATCTGTAAATGTTTAATTTGAGTACCGAGTACCTGGGCATTTTAATACTTATTCATCACGACTGTTTAATCAAAAAGATTCATTTGTTTCATTGGGATTTTATAATCAGTGGCAACAGGCAGTTACTGTGGTGCCTGTTGACAGATGAGTATCATGGGTGAGTGCCGAGATGTACCTTGTGCAATATGTTTCTATAACTAATGAATTGTTTCTGAGATCAAGCTGAAGCACTGAGTGTCTGCGTACCCTATTGGAGGTAAATTCCTCCCCCATAGGATTTTGGCAATCTTCGTATTCTGCACCATGCACTTTCTCTGTGTATGTATTCATTCTGTCTGTTTTTATTGATGTTTAATAAAGTATATGTGATGCCCCAGGGCTGTGGGGTACTCGGTCCCTGGCGTGCGGAGCGCAGGGGGGATTAGTCGTGGTCACGGCCGATGCCCGGTTCTGTGACCCCGGGGATCGGTCCGATAAAAAGGGTGAAAAATAAAAAGGAAATAAAAATAAAAGAGTTCTCGACTACGCAACTTGCGATATGTGGCCATGTTATTGAGGCCGCCGCTGCAGGGTCCTGCTGGGGCTGATGGAGTAGTGCAGCTTAGATGTTTTGGGCCCTCCGCAAGCAGGGACAGGCTAAAGCAGTGGATGGTGAAAGGGCAATGATAGGGGACAGTCAGTATATGTGCAGAGGTGCAAAGGAAACAGTCCACACCGGTATTGCAGTTTTCAAATTGCCTTTTCTGGCCTGGTACCTGGACCTGCTGGTGCCGGTTACAGGTGTTCCCGCTCCCCTTGTTCTCCATGCCAGCTGTGACCTGGGTTGGCTGTCCTCCGTGCACACTTGTTGTGGTTGCTCCCATGGCCTATAGCTGCTTGGAAGACCCTTCTCCTTAATCTTGGTCCTATTGCAGGCAGCCTGGACTATTTAAAGGGTTCAGTCCCCGGTTCCCTCTTCGCTGCTGATGCTTCAGACTCTTTGGGTTGGTGATGGACCCTGGAGATCTTCTCGCCTGGCAGATCTAACAGTTGACCATAAAGTGTCCCACTGTCCTAGGGTCTGCACCCTGCCTTGTGTTGAGTCCTGTGAGCCTTGGTTCCAGACTTCCACAGGCGTCCCGCGGTTCCTGGAGTCTTACACTTCCACAGGTAACCCACGATTCCTGGAGTCCTGATTCTGTACTCCACAGTCCCTCACTCCTATTACAGCACTCCGGTGTTACTTCAGGTCTTTCTGTGCTTTTGTTTTCGCTCCTTCTCTCTCCTCTCCTTCTTCCTTCACTTCTCTTAACTGACTACTTCCTCCTACCAACTTCCCATCTGACCACTGGACCCTCCCCCTCTCTGGGTCTCTCCCTACAGATTGGGTGGCGACTATCCAATCAGTGCCCATCCCTTTTACCTGTGGCTAGGCAGTCTCCCAGTCTGGTGTTGGGGTTGTGTATGTGGCCTGAAGGTGTTGGTGTACTGACTGGCACGGATATTCCGGGGTTTGGGTTTTCATGTTCACATTTTGTGGCACCTGGTACCAAAGGGGTGCTATATACCGTATTTTTCGGACTATAAGATGCACCGGACTATAAGACGCACCCTGGTTTTAGAGAAGGAAAATAGGAAAATAAAATTTTAAGCAAAAAATGTGGTCATGACACACTGCTATGAGGTGAGGATCTGCTGCTGACACTATTATGGGGGTAATATCCCCAAATTCTCTACTAAGGTACCTCATCCTGGTAATGATCCTCCTGCCTTGTGTATATATTTATGTCCCTCATCCTGGTATAGCCCCATCTTGCTATATACTGCATCCTGGTATGTGCTCCAATCCTGTTATATACGCCATCATCCTGCTCATATACGCCATCATCCTGCTCATATACCCCCATCATCCTGCTCATATACCCCCATCATCCTGCTAAATGCCATCATCCTGTTCATATACTCCCTTCATCCTGGTATATGGCCCCATCATCCTGCTCATATACCCCCATCATCTGCTCATATACCCCCATCATCCTGCTATATCCCATCATCCTGTTCATATACTCCCTTCATCCTGGTATATGGCCCCATCATCCTGCTCGTATACCCCCATCATCTGCTCATATACCCCCATCATCCTGCTATATGCCATCATCCTGTTCATATACTCCCATCATCCTGGTATATGGCCCCATCCTGCTCATATACCCCCCATCATCCTCCTATATGCCATCATCCTGCTCATATACCCCCATCCTGTGGCACACACAAAAAAATAAATAAACGTTTACACTCACCTTTCCTCGTTCCACGCAGTGTCGCTCCTCCTCCTGTCTGTGCCGGCAGTGCTATGTTGAGCCGGGCATGTTCCCTGCAGCACTGCGATGTATTGTCCTCCAGTCTGCCGGCGCGGCTGTGAAGACACACGTGCGCACAGCGATGACGTGATCGCTGTGAGCACCGCTAGTCTCCAGTCCACACAGCGCGGCAGGCAGACTGGAAGACATCGCGAGGCTGCAGAGGAACGGTGAATACATTGATTCACTGCACCTCGCACTGATGATGAGGCAGGGGGCAGTGAATACAGCCGCACATGATCACTACAGGCTGTAGTTGCCAGGGGTGATCACGGCCGGCTGTTAATTATGCGCGCGTCCCCGCCCATCATCCCGCCCACCTATCAGCCCCGGCTTCAGCGCTGAGAGATGGGTGGGAGGATGGGTGTGCATATGTAATGAGCGGGCCCACGAGGTCATGGCAGGCGCTGCTGCTGCCTGCTCGTGCCCCCGATGACCCGCTCCACCGCAGCACCCTCATTCCCCGCACCCCTACATTCAGACCATTAGACGCACCCCCCACTTTCCCCCAACATTTGGGGGGGAAAAAGTGTGTCTTATGGACCGAAAAATACGGTATATATCTTTCCATATTTGTGAATTTATGGCTCCACTTTTCTATAGGTTTAATGTTTCTTTGGGAGTTTTTCACAGCTTATTGAGCAATAGTGATGATCCTAGTCCCTGGTTTACACTGGTAGCTACTGGGGCAACTGCTGCAGGGTTTCAGATGCAATTTCTAGTGAGAAGAGATGTGTGGGCCATTATACTGTATGTAGTCCCATTATACTGCACGAAGGGCTGTGTAGGGATTACGATTAGGAGATAATAATATGTTGGGGTCATCATACTTTGAAAATAAAGATGAAGGGGGTAATGCAGGGTCATCATACTGTGCATGTGGAGGATACTGTGGAGGAATTCACTGTGGGGGTATCATACAGTATTTTGTCGGGCACTTTTGTTGACATCCCACTTTATGGGTGTATTGAGAGAGGAATCTATGGGCTTTAATAGGAGTAAAATGACTTTGCAAGGGTTGCAAAGTTGTGAGAGGTTTTGTTATGTTCTGAATATTCATTATTATTTTTTTTAGGGGGGCAATTAGAAATTGTGCTAGGAAGCCCCATAATTGGTATGTCCACCCCTTGCTATAGCCTTTTTATTTTTCTGCCAACAGTGCTGATTGGGGGCTTACGTTTTGCAGGACAAGATGATATTTTCAGTGGTATCATTTTTATTGACATGCAACTTGATAATGCGTTATTCCACCTTTTTCGGTGGTTTGATGGAAAAGCATCTTTTTTGCCCTTTTATTACAGTGTTCACTGAAAGGGTTAACTAGTGTGACAGTTTTATAGAGTGGGGTTTTTAGGGATAGCAAATATGTATACTTTTTAGTTTACCTTTGTTTTTTCATGAATAAATGGATTTATTGGTATATTTTTGTAATTATTTTTATTCTTTATTTTGGGATTTTTTTTATATATATATTTTTACAATTTTTAAAACTTTACTTTTTACTGGCACCCAGGTTGGGACATCAACGTTCGCTGCCCTGATCACTGATCTAATGCTCTACAAAGCTTTTAGGTTCTCTTTCCATTTCTCTTTTTTTATGAAAGAAGATGGTCCATATATTTTTTTGATGCTTAATACATGAATATATTTATTTTATTTTTTAATTTCCAATAATTGATTCAAAGTGCTTACACCTTTTAGAAATCTTGGACTTTAAATATAATTCTTTTAAAATACCAGTTCAGTTTCTTTAGCAAAAGAAGGCTCATTATGTGAGCAGTTATACAGAAAATATCATTTTAACAATAAGAAAGAATCCATTTACCATTCTCTGGATGGGATAGATTAATTAGGCTCATTAAAGATAATTTATTATGAATCAGATGAGGGAGAGTTTTCTGTCTCACTGTAGAATAAGTCCATTAAACATAACCTTGCAAACCAAGTGATGATGATCAGACTTCATGTAAGCTATAGAACAAGTAAGGAAATGCAATAATGGGATCGGTCACACAAGCGTATACATTGGACGAGTGCATTCCGATTAAAAAAATGGATTGCATTTGGACCAATGTTGGATCAATGAGGCAGTGGGTTTTTTTTCTCAGCTGTATTTTGCATGAGAAAAAAAAATGATCAAGCTGCAATTTGACTCCAAAATCGGTACAGGGCGAGAAAGAAAATCAGATGGCATATAGGCCATCAATATACATTTGCTTTGTACAGATACATTAGAGTCCATGGGAAACTGTAAATGGTCCTGTAAATAATAGATAACTGTTTAGGAAAAAACAGAATCTATACAGACAGAACACGGATGACAAGTGAGAAAAAATTGTCCCACTATTCTGAATGAGAATGGGACCGATTTTTTTATATGTTCGTGTGACTCCTGCTTGGATTGGTTAAAAAAAGTCTATCACCAGTTGTGTAAAATTGCACTTATGTTTTGATGTACATGTCTCATTAAGCACCGTCATAGAAGCCACAGAGTTCAGATGCCTTACATCACATCTTGCAGGTGTCGCGGGCGGAGGAGGGGACGCCGCGCTCTCCCACTGCTGCTCGGGTCCGGCTGGCACTGCGGCCTGCTGCTGCTCGGTGGCTCAAGCGATGGGCCGGATCCCGGGGACTTTAGCAGCGCTCCTCGCCCGTGAGTGAAAGGGGGTTTTGGGTATAGGGATTGGTTTATTGTCCGTGACGCCACCCACGGTTGTGGTGATTTGTTGGCACCACCGCTGCTCTGTATGGGGATCCCGGGAAGGATGGTATGGAGCAGCCAGTTGTTGTGTTGCCCCTCCGTGGGTAGGGGTTGGTGATCCCAGGGCCCAGTGATGAGGTAGGAGATGCAGGGCTTGGTGGGCGCAGGGACGCGGGGGCAGCGCTGTGCCTTGCGGCACTGTGGTACTCACTCAGCCTGAGACGTTGACACAGTTTTTCGGTAAACCACACGGCTGGAAAGACGGTTCCCACGGACGGCTGCACTTGCTCTCCCAGTAGGTGACGGTGATGTCCCTTTGTCCTGCACCTAATATTTCTGTGTTGGTAGCGATGGGTTCCCACCGGTAACCCGCTCCCCGGCTTGGATATGGGCCGGAGGAGCCCTACTTTGCCCGCAGGTGCTGGCCCTGAGAAATTGGGGTCCTGGCGGTGGCGGTGTCTCTCCTCAATGGTTGGACTGTTGCCTTCAATCGGGACTTGGTTGTTTAGAGACAGACGTCCCCTTCACTGACGGATTTGGCAAATTTACGGCGACTCCTAGCCTTGCCGGGGTCCGAGAGGCCCCTGCCCTGGTGCTGACTGTTCTTCGTATACTGCTCCAGACCGCCGGGCCACTACCCGTCCGCAGTCCTTCCAGCAACCTCCGAGCAGTCCCCCTCCAGACGGTCACCGCCGTTGCTGACCTTGCTGACTCTGTCCTGCACACAGCTGGCCCAACTTCAGGCTTTTCTACTCTCACTTTTACTCTTTTCTTCTTTGCTCCACTACTACTTCACTTTCACTTCACTTAGCTTCTTTACCACACACTGTTTTCTCCTTCACCTCCCTAACTGAACTCAAGCTCCCCCTGAGCTAATCTCTGTTCTTTCCACTTCCTCCTCCTTTCTCTATCTGCCTGGTTCTTCCCGCCTCCAGGGCTGTGTACTCCTCGGTGGGCGGAGCCAACCGCCTGGCCCACCCCCTGGTGTGAACATCAGCCCCTGGAGGAAGGCAACAAGGATTTCAGTAGCCTTGGTGTTCCTAACTGGGGTGTAGGGTGTGGTGGTGTAATGACCTGTGACCCCTGGCTTGCCCAGGGCGTCACACAGGCATTTTAGCGGTTTGGAAAAATCATAGAAGAAAACAGAATAAAACAAGGCAAATAAGATATATTATATACTGTTAGGGGTGCTTCACACACAGCGAGATCGCTACTGAGATCGCTGCTGAGTCACTGTTTTTGTGACCTCATTAGCGATCTCGCTGCATGTGACACTGAGCAGCGATCTGGCCCCTGCTGTGAGATCGCTGCTCGTTACACACAGCCCTGGTTCGTTTTTTTATTGTTGCTCTCCCGCTGATAAGCACACATCGCTGTGTGTGACAGCGAGAGAGCAACAATCCTGAATGTGAAGGGAGCAGGAGCCGGCGTCTGACAGCCTGCGGTAAGCTGTAACTAAGGTAAACATCGGGTAACCAAGGTGGTTACCCGATATTTACCTTCGTTACCAGCCTCCGCAGCTTTCACGCTGCCAGTGCTGGCTCCTGCTCCCTGCACACGCTAAGCGGTGTGAGCTGGTAACTAAGGTAAACATCGGGTAACCATACCCGATGTTTACCTTAGTTACCAGTGTTTGCCGCTTCCAGACGCCGGCTCCGTGCAAGCGCAGTGTCGCTTGCACGTCGCTGCTGGCTGGGGGCTGGTCACTGGTCGCTGGTGAGATCTGCCTGTTTGACAGCTCACCAGCGACCATGTAGCGATGCAGCAGCGATCCTGACCAGGTCAGATCGCTGGTCGGATCGCTGCTGCTTCGCTAAAGTGTGAAGGTACCCTAAGGTGCAGAAATATTTGTACAGTGACACAAGATTTCAAGGAGACAAAGGTAATTGGACACTTATCTCAAAAGTTCTTTAATGGGCTGCATGTACTATTCCCACTTTAATCAATAATCAATTAATCAGGTAAAAGTTCTCTAGCTGATTCCAAGTGTGACGTTAACTTTTGTAAGCTGTGATTTTGAACCCACAATATGCGGTCAAAGGACATTTCACTGGAAACGAAACCATTAGAAATCATTAGGCTTAAAAAAAACAAAAATAACAGAAATCCATCAGAGATAACAGAAATATTAGGGTGGTCAAATCAACAGTATGGTTCATTCAGCAAATAAAAGAGCAGGCGGCTGAGTAATTATAACCAAACCAGCACTAACAAAAAAAAGGGGGTTCAACAGTCGAGCTTGACCCCAAACTTGACCCTAGATGCAGAATTCCATACAAGTCTAAGGACCTAAACTTATGTGTTATAATATGGTGTTAGTAAGAGCTAGGGGGGCTGCAAAAGAAAGAAAATAAGGAATGAAGCGGGACAGTTATACTTACCAACCTTTCCTGCGGCTGTGAGGCTAAGTCATTGTAGGCTCGTCCCACGGCTACTTCTAGTTGTGTGTCAGGATTAGGTCTGCAATCCGTTAAGGTTCCAACCACTCTGTTACTATTTGGGATTCTGCATTTTTTGATCCTCCTCGGTCCCTGCACCAGCCTCACCTAGATTCCAGGGTACTCAAAAGAAGGAAGAGGAAAAAAAAAAAAAGTGTGTCAGAATTTTTTTTTGTGTGTTTTTTCCTCTTCGTCTCTGGGTGCCGTGGAGGATCTTGTACTGCAATGGATGTTACACGATTAGTTGAGCGAGCCAATCAGCTTACTTCTCAAGTTAAGGATATATCCGATTATCTGGCTCAGACACTTGCATTAGAACATAAGATCCCTGTCCCTGATTTGTTTTTTTGGGCTAGATGGGCTTTGTTTTTCACACGCTTTAATTTTGTAGTCTCTTATATTCCGGGCACTAAGAATATTAAGGTGGATGCCCTTTCTAGGAGTTTCTTTGCTGATTCTCTGGATGGGACCAAGCCTGCAACCATCCTGCATGAAATTTTTACAATTTTTAAAACTTTACTTTTCACTGGCACCCAGGTTGGGACATCAACGTTCGCTGCCCTGATCACTGATCTAATGCTCTACAAAGCTTTTAGGTTCTCTTTCCGTTTCTCTTTTTTTATGAAAGAAGTGATTCTCTCTGCGATTTCACCCGATTTGAGACATGCTCTTGAAGAATTTCAGGAGAACAAACCTGACAGATGTCCTGGGGGAAATTGTAGAGTGATGCCTGAAGTTCATTGTTCTGTGTTGGCTGGTCATCCTGGGATTTTTGTCACCAGGGATTTGGTGAGTAGGTCCTTTTTGTGGCCTTCTCGTGATGTAAGCAGTTTTGTGCAGTCCTGTGAGATCTGTTCTAGATTAGTCTTCTTTTTCTAGTGGACTATTATTGCCATTGCCAGTGCCTAAGAGACCATGGACTCACATCTCTATGGATTTTATTTCTGATCTTCCTGTTTCTCAGGGGATGACGGTTATTTGGGTAATCTGTGATTGATTTTCCAAAATGATTCATTTGGTGCCACTGCCTAAGTTGCCATCAGCTTCAGAGTTGGTACCTTTGTTTCTTTGTCAGGTGGTTCATTTGCATGGTATTCCTAAGAATGTTGTGTCCGATGGGGGAGTCCTGTTTTTGTCTAGATTTTTGAGAGGTTTTTGTTCTAGGCTAGGAGTTGAGTTGTCATTCTCTTCTTCGTTTCCTCCTCAGACCAATGGACAGACTGAAAGGACAAATCAGACTTTGGAAACCTATTTGCAATGTTTTGTGTCAGCTGATCAGGATGACTGGGTTTCTTTTTTCTCCTTGGCTGAGTTTGCTCTTAATAATAGAGCTAGTTCAGCCACTTTGATGTCTCCTTTTTTTTGCAATTTTGGGTTTCATCCTCGGGTTTCTTTAGGGCAGATGGAGACTTCCGCCTGCCCCAGTGTTGATTCGGCAGTGGAGAACATGCAGCATATTTGGGATCAATTGGTGGAAAAATTGTCCCACTCCCAGGAGAATGCCCAATGGTTTGACAACTGACGTAGGACTGTGGGTCCCCGGTTTAAGGTAGGGGACTTGGTCTGGTTGTCTTCCAGACATGTTATTATGAAAGTTTCTTCTCCGAAATTTAAGCCAAGGTTTAATAGACCTTTTAGAATTTCGAGGGTAATTAATCCTGTTTCTTTCCGTTTGGCTCTTCCAGAGACTTTCAAGATTCACAATGTCTTTCATAAGTCTTTGTTGAAAAAATATATTGAACCGGTAGTGCCCATGGCTGCGCCTCCTGATCCTGTGTTTGTCGAAGGGGATCTGAAATATGTAGTAGAAAAAATGTTGGATTCCCGTATTGCTAGACAGAAGCTCCAGTATCTGGTCAAGTGGAAAGGTTATGGTCAGGAGGAAAATTCTTGGGTGGTTGCTTCCGACATACATGCTGATTGCTTGATCCGTGCTTTTCATCGAGCCCATCCTGACAAAACCAGTGGTTCCGGTGAGGGTTTGGTGACCCCTCCTCAAGGGGGGGGTACTGTTGTGAATACGTTTTCCAGTTTGGGGCTCCCTCTTGTGGTCCGTGCTGGCGGTGCAGTTGATTTGTGGAATGAAAGTCTCACACCTGCAGAGAACTGGCAATCAGGGTCAGATTGGGACTATATAACTGAGTAACTGAGTAGTTTTCTCTTGTTTCTTGCTGGTGCTCAATGGTCTTGTGTGTGTTAAGGACATTCTGTATCCAGCCCTGCTCACAACCAGAACTCCTCTCAGATAAGTGGTCTTTGTACCTCTGCTGTTTGTTTTCCACATAGGATCATTTCCTGCTGGGAGTGTCTGTATACTTAGCTCCATGATTCTGCAAGGTATTTTGTTTGTCATGCTTGGTATTAATTCAGTCCCTCATCTGTATTAATGTTTTTGGATCCCAGTAACATTTGAGTGCTGATTCAGTGGGGGAGAGGTTGTGTGACCTCAGAATTTTTCCATATCAGAAGTACTAGTATTTATTAGGGGTTTTTTTAACGGTTGCAGACAGTGTTCCTTCCTATCCTTTTCTTTAAAGATAGTTTGGACCTCACCTTTGCTGAATCTGTCTTTTCTGTTTTTCTATATCACCATAGCCTTTACATGTGGGGGGCTATCTATCTTTGGTGACTGCTCCGAGGCAGATTAGCTTTCTCATATTTCTATCTGTGAGAATATTTAGTTCTCCGGCTGTGTCGAGACGACTAGGTCATCATAGGAATTCTGTATTTTTGATCCTCCTCGGTCCCTGAATCATAACAGTATTGGTCTTCAAGCAAAAGTAGAGCAACTGACACCGAGTATTAATTAAAATTTTGGAACAGTGTTTTAATAAGAGCAGGAGACTATGTAGGTTCTGTAAGATATGAAGCTGCCAAAAGTATGCTAGGTTGCTGTTAGTAAGGTAAAGTCTATCTACACCACCAGCTCAGGAATGAATGCGTGCACAAAATGGCGGCAGCCTTATATATGCCTATGACGCTGTGCGGCCAAGCCATTTACAGTAACACCAGAACAAAGATGGCTGCGGTGTTACTGTGAGGGCAAGCAACATCAGATGTGTTCATTGGCTGGAAAAAGGCGCCAGGAAGTCTGAAATGAAAATGAAAGTATCGAAGTGAATACCATATTAGCCATCGGATAGCGAATACCTCGAATACCCCATTATCCGTCGGATACCGAATAGTGGCGAATATATTCGCGCATCCCTACATGTTATTGCTTTTTCTAGATCGCCATGAGTCTTTCAATTCTTGTTTAAGCAATTTTCATCCATCCTTCCTTGGAAAAGGCTTCTAGTTCTGTGAGACTCCTGGGTCGTCTTACATGCACTGCTCTTTTGAGAGATTTAAAACTGTTTAGCCTCAGATATTCAAGATCAGTGCACTTTGAGGACCATTGCAAAACGTTCAGCTTGTGCCTTTTGAAATAGTTTTTTGCGAATTTTGACGTGTGTTTAGGATTATTATTAGGGATGAGCGAATGTATTCGCCACTATTCGGTATCCGACAGATAACAGGCTCTTTGCGCCATTCGGTATCCGATGAATAAAACAACATCCACTCCGATACTTTCACTTTAATTTCTGGCATCCTGGAGCCTGTTTTCCAGCCAATGAACACATCTGATGTTGCTTGACCTCACAGTAACGCCGCAGCCATCTTGGGAGAGGGAGAGGGAGAGAGAACACCCGGATTCATAGTGCGCATGACATAAACTCCAGTGTTATATGCACTGAGCCGAAATCCCACGTTGGACGCTGCATATTCATTAGCATGATAGCACGGCTACACGGGTGTACTAACATAAATATTTTTTCTAAATATCCCTTTATCTATTCTAGTGTATACAGGGACGGTTAGGCAGGGATTAGCAATATGCACCCAGAACTGTTCTGAAACTTTGGTCAAAATTATATAAGCACACAAATCTCCAAGAGTGTCCAAACTTTTGCATCAGCCCATTTTCTTTTTTCTAATTTTTCAAATGTAAAAGATGATTTATTTTTTTTTGCCTAAAATACAAAGGAAATGCATCATATTTATGCCTTTTAGAGATCAGTTCATCACCTTAACTATTCACAATGACAGTACTTTTGACCAGAGGTGCCCAAACCTTTGCATGCCACTGTGTATATATATATATATATATATATATATATATCTATCACAGTATATACACACGTGGTCAACATTTTTATCACCCCTCGTTTAATGAAAGAAAAACCCACAATGGTCACAGAAATAACTTGAATCTGACAAAAGTAATAATAAATGAAAGATCTATGAAAATAAACAAATGAAAGTCAGATATTGCATTTCAACCATGCTTCCACAGAATTTTTTAAAAAAGTAAAACTTGTGAAATAGTCCTGGATAGAAATGATGGTACCCATGAAAATAACGTGAGAAAAGGAATATGTTAAATCAAGGTGTAATCAGGTCTTGTAATCAGTCAGTGGACCTGTATATAGAACTACAGATACTCACTGTACTGTTTGGTTACATGGTGTGGTACCACACTCAACCTGGCACAAAGGAAGCAAAGGAAAGTATTGTCTCAGGAGATTAGAAAGAAAATTATATACAAAGCATGTTATAGGTAAAGTTTATAAGAACATCTCCAAGCAGCTTGATGTTGATGTTACTACAGCTGCACATATTATTCAGAAATGTAAGATCCATTGGACTGTAGCAAACCAAAATCAATGAGACGGTTAATACGAATGGTAACAAAAGAGCCCAGAAAAACTTCTAAAGAGATTAATTGTGAACTTCAAGCTCGAGTAACATTAGTGTCAGATCGCACCATCCATCGTTATTTGAGCCAAAGTGGACTTCATGGGAGACAACCAAGAAGGACACCATTATTGAAAAAAAAATCATAAAAAAGCCAGACTTGAATTTGCCAAACTACATGTTAACAAGACACAAAGCTTCTGGAAGAATGTCCTATGGACAGATGAGACAAAAATGTAACTTTTTGGCAAAGCTCATCAGCTCTATGTTCACAGACAGAAAAATGAAGTATATCAAGAAAAGAATAGTCCTTACTGTGAAACATGGATGGTGCTCTGTTATGTTCTGGGGCTGCTTTGCTGCATCTGGCACAGGGTGTCTTGAATCTGTGCAGGGTACAATGAAATCTCAAGACTATTGAGGGATTCTAGAGAGAAATCTGCTGCCCAGTGTCAGAAAGCTTGGTTTCAGTCGCAGGTGATGGGTGTTGCAACAGGATAATGGCCCAAAACACACAGCTAATAACACCCAAGCGTGGCAAAGAGGAAAACATTGGACTATTCTGAAGTGGCCTTCTATGAACCCTGACCTAAATCCTATTAAGCATCTTTGGAAACAGCTAAAACATGCCATCTGGAAAAGGCAACCTTCAAACACGAGACAACTGGAGCAGTTTGCTCTTGAGTAGTGGGCCAAAATACCTGTTGAGAGGTGCAGTAGTCTCATTGACAGTTAAAGGAATAGTTTGATTGCAGTGATTGCCTCATAAGGTTGTGCAACAAAATATTAAATTAAGGGTACCAACATTTCTGTCCAGGCCTGTCAGGCCAAACAAAAATAAAGAGAACATTTAACCAACACAATGTAACTCCAAACCAATCACACTTCTGTGAAATCAACCTGTCCAGTAATGAAGGAACACTGATTATGAATCAATTTCTTCTGCTGTTGTGCAAATTGAACAGACCACAGGTAGAATGATAGGCAAGTAATAAGACAACCCCTATAAATGAGTGGTTCTGCAGGTCAGACCGTTTTTCTGTTATCATCTTGTTTGGCTGTTGTTTTAGTCATGTTTGCATTTTGTCATTGCTCTCACCCCTAGAGGTAGCATGAGGCAGTGTCTACAACCCACAGACGTTGCTCAGATAGTGCAGCTCATCTAGGATTATTAATGCGAGTTTTGGCAAGAGGTGTAGCTGTGTCTGTCAACACAATGTCCAGAGCATGGAGCAGATACCATGATATAGGCCAGTACACCAGGAGATATGGAGGGGGCCGGAGGAGCACAACAACACATCAACAGGACTGCAACCTACTCCTCTATGTGTGATGCCCTGGCAAAAACCAAGTAGTCAAAGAAGTAGTCCACCCTCCTTGATTCCAACACAAAACCCACACCCAAGTACAACATACAGCAATTAAAGCCTAGTCACCCCCTCATGACAATAGGGACACACCAGTGGGCGGAACCAGGTGGATGGGAGCGCCCACCTTGGGGTCCTGAGGTGTCAGAGGTGGGAACACGACAAAAAAGAAAGATTAGTGACAGTTGACAGTGGAGGAGGGTGGAAGTGCAGTGGAGTCAGGGGTTGGGACACCCGGACTACCGGACTAGGTGGCAGACAGCAAACAGGACCAAAGGCGACGGAGATCCGGTCGCGGGAAACCTAAAGTGGACCGGGGCAGGGTAGTGGCCCACCGGTGCCAACAGCGGTAATCCGGTCCAGATGCTATGCACAGTCGTGGTACCTGGACCCTAGGACGAGGACGGTTGCAAGCCCCCTTGTTAATTGACCATCCGGGACAAGGTTTCAGGCCTTGTTCCACAGAAGCCCAGAGAGCAAAACAGAAGCCCAACGCGGGGAATAGGGTGTCTGTCAGAACCCACAGAAATCCCAAGGGTCCGATTTCGCGGGCCACAGCTCCCAAACATACATAGTACTGGAAGTAGACTTCACCATTCCATATGGAGTTGTCCCAGAGAAGACACAGACATTAAGTGCAGGAGGAAGGGACCCCTGTTTGTTACACCCGGGTGTGGGACCCGAATACACCCATCAGAGGCAAGCGGTCACTGGCAACTTGATTTACTACTGGACTTTGTGTTACGAGGGGGACCCGGGGAAGCGTGCCAAAATGGGAAATGGACAGCTTCCGCCGGTCAAGGTCCACTGTGCGGTGTAATGGACCGCTGCTATGGTAAGGAAAGAGTGAGCGGGTTGCTACTAGTGATCGTCTGGAATGTCACAGATGATCTATGTACACCGGTCCGCGCTAACCCGTGAGGGTTGTATGGCTCGGGGCTCCTCATTCGGGGTACTTGTTGCACGGGGACGCACAGAGGTGCCTACGCACATGTACCAGCGGGAGTCAGAGGAATATGGTACGAGGGTAGCACAGAGGTGCCCACGCATGTGTGCTTCAGTAATCGGTGAGTCCGACAGAGACTCTAGGATCTCACCTGGGACAGGAACACAGCCTGCTAAACAGAATACTGCCAGAGCAGCAAGGCAGGGGCAAGACCTTCCAGCCAGGTGCTGCCTAAGCAGCAAAGGCAAAGCCCACAAAAGACAATGTCGTCTGTACAGTGGCGTGGCAGCACGCTGCCAGACATCCAAACATAGAAGGACGGTCGCGCGCCGCCATGAAGGCAGGGGGAGCTTTTAAGAAGGCGTAGCTCCACCCAAGGGCGGGCGCGAGACGGACGTGATGCAATCAGGATTCGTGACGTCCTGGCCTGACCAGTCAGGATTCAGCACATAACCAGCCTCGTCATCGGGCCGTGTGATATCAGTGAGCGAATCAGAAGACGTCACGTGGGGCACATGCTCATCTTCCTGCCTCTGGGTCATAAAGGCGGGATCCTCGGTTTCACAATGTGCAGAGATAAGGGAAGTCCTGCTGCTTCCCTGAGCATCCATCCTTTGCACACAGCGCAACCTCTCAGACCCTCTGTGATGCTGAGCAGGAGGGCATGTGGCAGGCAAGGGATGGGAGACCGCTTCATTCCTTGCAAAGGGAGAACCACTAGGTGTCACCCTTCTGCTGTGTCTGTGAGCAGGCATCTCCTGCAGACTGCGCAGTCTCCTAGACCTTCAGCACTGCTGAACAGAAGGGCTCGTGGCAGACAAGGAATGGGAGACTACCTCATTCCTTGCAACCGGAGAGCCACGAGGTGTAACAACTTTGTGTGTCATTCTTTGAACTGTGAGTACACCATTGATCCCCAGTCCAATCCGGCCCATCACCTTAAGTAGTCATTACTCTGTGTACCTGGGCCCTGGGAAAACACCTCCCCTACCCATGGAGGGGATCCCACCTTGCTGCCCTGCTCCATGAACCCCAGGCGCCCCATCACCAGGCAGCAGCAGTGCTACCAAACTTCACCACAACCCACGGGTGGTGTCACTTACACATCAATCCCCTGTAAATACTCCTTTCCTACAGTTGTGAGAACGGACGGCCGTATGAGCCCGGGTCCGGTCACCACTCGAGCCACAGTAACAAACCTGGATCAGAGCAGCCCCTGCAGTGGCAGCAGCCCCGTCTGCAACATATGCAAGGAGGAGAAGTACCAGAGCCCTACAAAATAACCTCCAGCAGACCATTGATATCCATGTCTGCTCAAACTGTCAGAAACAGACTTCATGAGGGTGATATGAGAGCCTGACCTCCACAAGTGGGAGTTGTGCTTACAGCTCAACATCATGTAGGGTGATTAGCATTTGCCAGTGAACACTAAGATTGGCAAATTCAACATTGGCACCTTGTGCTCTTCACAGATTAGAGCAGGTTCACACTGAGCACATGTGACAGAGTCTGAAGACACCGTGGCGAATGTTCTCCGGACAGCAACATTCCCCAGTTTGACAGTGGATCAGTAATGGTGTGGGGAGACATTTCTTTTGTGTGCCGCACAACCCTCCATGTGGTAGCCAGAGGTACCCTAACTGCCATTAGGTCCTTGAAAGAGATCCTCAGATCCATTGGAAGACCATATGCAGGTACAATGGGCCATGGGTTCCTTCTGATGCATGACAATGCTAGGCCTCATGTGGTTCAAGTGTGTCAGCAGTTTCTGCATGATGACGTTATTATGCTATGGACTGACCTGCCTGTTCCTCAGACCTGAGTCCAATCAAGCAAATCTGGGACATCATGTCTCATTCCATCCATGAACGCCACTTTGCACCCAGACTGTCCAGGAGTTGACTGATGCTTTAATCCGGATCTGGGAAGAGATCTTTCAGGAGAATATCTGTCGGCTCATCATGAGCATTCCCAGCCATTCTATGGAGGTTATACAGGCACATGAAGGCCACACACACTACTGAGTGTCATTTCCTTGTCTTCAGGGATTTCCACTGAAGTTGGATCAGCCTGTAATTTGATTTTCCACTTTTATTTTGAGTATCATTTAAAATTACGACCTCCATGGGATATTAATTTTGATTTACATTGATCAAACTTTCCACTATGTAATGAGTTAAGATTTGCAATTGGAAAAGTTCATTCATTGAGATCTAGGATGTGATATTTTAGTGTTCACTTTTGTTTTGTTGAGTGGTGTATATACAGTCACAATCCATGTTGAAAGTGTTATATGCAAGGAAAAAAGACGCCGGTCTGATGGAGCGCTATTTCTGCAGAGCCGCACATTAGATATATATCTAGTGTGCGGCTCTGCAGAAATAGCGCTGCATCAGACCGGCGTCTTTTTTCCTTGCATATAAGGCTATGTGCACACAGTGCGTTTTTTTGACGCTGCGTTTTTGTGCGTTTTTGGCCGCTAAAAACGCACAAAAACGCACCTCGGTCGAAAAAACGTGGCAAAAAACGCACGCGTTTTGCCGCGATTTGGTGCGTTTTTTTGCTGCGTTTTGCTGCGTTTTTGCTCACTGCGTCCTTATGCGTTTTTTATCAGTGAACAAAAAAAAAGGTCTGATGTCATTTCCTTCTTCAATGTGTTCTTCATTCTCCACTAGTGTATGCAGAAGAGCAGACAGCTGCAGAACTACAAGGCTCAGCATCCTCCATCCAATAGTGTATGCAGGAGAGCAGACAGCAGCTGTCGAACTACAAGGCTCAGCATCCTCCTTCCAGGACTGTATGCAGGATTTCTTTGCCCCCCCAAACAAAAAAAATGACGTGGGCTTCGCCATATTTTTGTATGCTAGCCGGGTACAGCAGGCAGGTACGGGCTGCCCCCAACCCCCAGCTGCCTATTTGTACCCGGCTGGGAACCAAAAATATAGGGAAGCCCTTTTTTTTTAAATTATTTCATGAATTTCATGAAATAATTTTAAAAAAAAAATGACGTGAGCTTCGCCCAATTTTTGAGTCCAGCCGGGTACAACTAGGCAGCTGGGGATTGGAATCCACAGTGCAGGGTGCCCAAGCTTTCTGGGCACCCCCACTGCGAATTGCAGTCCGCAGCCACCCCAGAAAATGGCGCTTTCATAGAAGCGCCATCTTCTGGCGCTGTATCCAACTCTTCCAGCTGCCCTGAAGCCGGGTGGCTAGCTAGGTAATAATGGAGTTAGGGCTAGCTGTATATTATCAGCTAGCCCTAAGCCCGAAATTCATGGTGTCACGCCAATATTAGACATGGCCACCATGAATTTCTAGTAAAGATAAAAAAAAACACAACACACATAAAAATATTTTTATTAGAAATAAAACACAACACAATTAGTGACTCCATCTTTATTGAAATAAAGAACCCCCCCTCCGCAGTAATCCTGGGTCGGGATCCCGCGCTGTCCAATCCGGATCCAATATCATCTGATCGGTTTGCTGGAAAGCAAAGCGACCAGATGATGTGTCAGGTTCTAGGGGCTGAATCACATCACACATCAGCTGATTGTATAAAAGCCGTTTATACAATCAGCAGATGCATCGGTGCAAAAAAAAAAAAAAAATAATACTCACTTATGTGCTGATTACCGGCAGCTCCTGCAGCGATGGGGCGGGAGTCTGATCCTGTCCGATCGCTGCAGCAGCTGCCGGTAATCAGGGATGAAGTCTCCTGACGCATCTGCTGATACCGGCCGGGCGCCCGCGTCACCGCGATACTTACGATCAGCTGATGCGTCAGGTGACTGCATCAGGTGATCCATCGCCAGGTCCTGCATCCATCGGAGCTTTCCCGGCCGTCTGCACACAGCCGGAGCGGGGGTGGCGATACCATGAGAGGAGATGGGAGCGGGCATGGTACCGGGAGGCTGCAGACAGGTGAGTATAACTTTTTTTTTTTTCTACTGTTAACTTTTGTTTTCGCAGCCGCTTCCACCTCCCGCCCAGACATGGCGCCGCACGGCAGCATACATGCACAGGACGGGAGGTGGAAGCGGCGGTGATGGTACCGGGAGGATTCACGCTTCTGTATATACTGACAGAAGGAAACCTCTTCCTGTACACGTCACTTTACTACCCACCTCCTGCGTTTATAGCTGCGTTTTTGGTCTTAGAAACGCACCAAAACGCACCAAAACGCAGCTATTTGCGTTTCTCATTGCGTCTTTCAACATCCCATTGAACTCAATGGATGAAAAGCGCAGTGAAAAACGCGGGAATAATTGACATGCTGCGCTTTTGTGGTCACCACAAAAACGCAGCTGAAAAAAAACGCTGTGTGGGGACAGCAAAAATGAAAACTCATAGACTTTGCTGGGGAAGCAAAGTCATGCAGTTTTGAGGCCAAAAACGCACCCGAAAAACGCGCAAAAACGCAGAGAAAAACGCACTGTGTGCACATAGCCTTACTATTCCCATGTGGGAAGCCCGGCAGGAGCAGCTTAGATTAAGGGAGATCGTAAATCTAACCAGCACTATACACGTTGGACACCGGACGTGTACTACGAGACCAGAGGATCACACTGCGTCTGGCTACATGGATTCTGGACGTTAGCATACTACAGATAAAATACTAACCTGCGGTCCGAGAAGGAACTCTGCTACTAATATCAAGCTTAATACTAGGGTTGTTCGGGGGCGCACAACCCTCTAAGGTGAGCAATATAATAAGGAAAACATCACTGATTCCCACTGGTGCTTCTCATTTTGTGCCCCTATTTTCTCATTTTGTTATGTATGTTGAAAGTGTTGGCACCCTTGAAATTATTTGAAAAAATGAAGTATTTCTCACAAAAAATAATTGCAATTAAAAATATTTTGTCATACACATGTTTATTTCCGTCGTGTATAAATTATTGCAATTACACATGTTTTGTCATACATATGTTTATTTCCTTTGTGTATATTGGAACAACACATAAATATCAGAAAAAAACAAATTGGATATAATTTCACACAAAACCTCAAAAATGGGGCTAACAAAATTGTTGGCACCTTTCTAAAATTGTGGATAAACAACTTTGTTTCAAGCATGTGACTCTTGTTCAAACTCACCTGTGACAAATGTGAAAGATCTGAGGTCTGGGTTGCATTTATCACCTAGGCAGGATAACGATCCATATAACGGATATCTACAATAATCCTTAGGATAATTCCTCAATTCCAGATGATGGATATCAACATAGTCTTTAGGATACTTCCTCAAATGCAGACGAGAGATATCACGACCGAAGCACAAGTATCCATCTACAAACTCTATAGTCTATTCATGGGCACCAGGATCAGGCCGCAGCAACAGATTTTCCCCCTCCATGTCACAGCATCAACTCACTGAACAAATATGTTGCTTATTGAGCTCCCTTCCCTGGGATCAACCACCTTGATGGCAGAAGTGTTCCTCACACCCGCCTACTTAGACATTTTTTTCATGTAACCTCAAGTATAAAAGACGGCAGTCTCTGGTCAATGTGTAGGGTTATGTATCAGGGGGCCTCCTGCCGAGGGGGATAATAGACTCATCAGGGGCGTAACTAGAGTTTGATGGGCCCCGGTGCAAAGTTCAGACCTGGGCCCCCACTCCACGTACATCGACATTTAGGGTACAGGATAATGACACTGACACTCGGGGTACAGGATAATGATGCTGACACTTGGCTCTTACCCACAGCACCCAGGTTTCCCATGATCTGAAATCCCTCTATCAGCACCCAGCTTTCCTATTTTCTGATATCCATCTTGTCCTCGGCACACTGCTTCCCCATGCTCTGCTATACATCTTTCCCTCAGCACCCAGCTTTCCCATATCAGAGCATGGGAAAGCTGGGTGCTGATACATGATGTATAGCAGAGCATGGGAAAGCTGGGTGCTGAGAAAAGATGTATAGCAGAGCATGGGAAAACTTGATGCTGAGGGAAAAGAGCCCTTTTCCCTCAGCACAAAACGTTCCCATCCCCTGCTTGTATCTTTGTCCCCCCTTGTATATAGTTCTCCAAATACAATAATGGCACCCACATAGCCTTCCAAATAGTATAAAGGGTCCCACATAACCCTTCATATATTAGAATACACTTCCATAGTCCTCCATGTATTATAATGCATTTCCCATAGTTCTCCATGCATTATAATTCACCCCATAGTACTCAATATATAATACTGCACCACATAGTCCTCCATATATTATAATGCACCCCATAATGCTCCATGTATAAAGTAGCCCTTCAATTATTATCTTGAATGTCTCATAGTTCTCTATGTATTATATTTCACCCCATAGTTCTCCATGTATTATACTGCACCACATAGGCCTCCATATATTATAATGCAGCCCTATAGTCCTCCTTGTATAAAGTAGCCCTCCAATTATTATAATGAATTTCTCATAGTTCTCCATATATTATAATTCACCCATAGTTCTCCATATATTATACTGCACCACATAGTCCCCAATGTTTTATAATGCACCCCCATAGTCCATGTATAAAGTAGCCTCCATAGTCCTCCATATATTATAATGTAGCCCCCATAGTCCTATATGTATTACAATGCAACCCCATAAAACTTCATATTGCATTATGCAGCCCCATACTCCTCCATGCATAAGGCACCCCTATATTCCATGTATAAGGTGTCCTTCATTTTGTATTATGCAGCCCCCCCAGACCTCCATATATAATAATGCAGCCAGCCTCTCCAGGCCTCCATGTATAATAATGCAGCCAGCCTCCTCAGGCCTCCATGTATAATGTAGCAGCCAGCTTCTCCAGGCCTCCATGTATAACAATGCACCCAGCCTCCTCAGGCCTCCATGTATAATATAGCACCCAGTCTCTCCAGACCACCTCCATGTATAACAATGCACCCAGCCTCCTCAGGCCTCCATGTATAATATAGCAGCCAGCCTCTACAGGCCTCCATGTATAACAATGCACCCAGCCTCCTCAGGCCTCCATGTATAATGCAGTATCTCCAGGCCTCCATGTATAATAATGCAGCTTCCCCAGACCTCCATGTATAAAGCAGTCTCTCCAGGCCTCCATGTATAATAATGCAGTAACCCCAGACCTCCATATATAATTCAGCCTCCCCAGACCTCCATGTATAAAGCAGCCTCTACAGGCCTCCATGTATAAAGCAGCCTCTCTAGGCCTCCATATATAATGCAGCCTCCTCAGACCTCCATGTATAAAGCAGCCTCTCCAGGCCTCCATGTATAATAATGCAGCTACCCCAGACCTCCACATATAATGCAGCCTCCTCAGACCTCCATGTATAAAGCAGCCTCTCCAGGCTTCCATATACAATAATGCAGCTTCCCCAGAACTGCCTTCCCAAGCCTCTGGCCACCGTTTACTCACTTATATTAAAAAAAACAAGTACTCACCTTCTCTCTTCCTTCCACCGCTGCTGTCTTCCCCGCTGCTCGTTCTCCCGGTGCTGCGGTCGGCGTCCTTCTGTCCTGCACTCTGTGCAGTCAGCCCAGCAGTCGCTCGGGAGTGACGTCATCGCACAGGGGGAGAATGGTGATGCATAGCGCGGCACCGGCCGCGCTATGCTTCATCATTACTGGGCGCGGTGACGAGGGAGACGCTGCAGCCGCTGACACCAGGCAGGGGGCCCCGGTGTCGCCGCTGACATCAGGCAGGGGGGCCCGGTGTCGGCGGCGGCAGCGGGTGAAATAGCGGCCGCGGGGTCTGTGACAGATCAGCGCAGCTCCTCTCACACTGACAGGAGCTGGCTGCTGATCTGCCTGGCGGCCGCCGGGCCCCTAACCTCCCGGGCCCGGTCGCGACCGCTGCGACCACGGTAGTTACGCCACTGAGACTCATAATTCCCCACCAGGTGCAGGACAATAATTCCTACTGCAGGCCTAATTAAGTTAAAGTCAATGGAGGCCAATTGGGATACATACATTTACAACCCCTTGCCCCTTCAAATTGTGTATCTTACAAAGATGAGCAAGTGATCTCTAATAAAACACAACAAGAAGATTAAAGTAACAAGCACTCCATGCTGTAAAATGTCCAAAACCCTTGGAGTTGTGAGCTCTGCTCTACATCTATTGGTCCAATATTCCTTAGTCTGCAGCCAGCTCCTCACAGCAAGTAAAAGGCGAGAGCAATATGAAAATCACACCTCAAATCAGATAAAAAGGGGAGAAGTTGAATCAGTCTATGCATTGTATGTCTGTGTGGGCCACACTAAACAGGGAAAACAGAAAGAGGAGGAGAATTCTCTGAGGACTTGAGAACCAAAATTGAAAAATCAACAATCTTAAGGTTACAATTCCATCCCCAGAGATCTGGATGTTGCTTTGTCCACGGTGAGCATAATCAAGAAGTTTTCAAACCGTGACACTGTAGCTAATTTCCCTTGATGTATAACGACAGAGAAAAATTGATGAGAGGTTGCACTGTAGAATAGTTCAGGTGGTGGATAAGCAACCCTAATCAATTTCCAAAGAAATTCAAGTTGTCATGCAGGCTCAGGGGGCAACAGTGTCAGCGCAAACTATCCATTGACATTTGAATGAAACGAAATGCTATGGCAGGAGTCTTAGGAAGACCCCACTGAGGACTCAGTAAAAGTTAGACTGAAGGTTGTCAAAATGTACGTTGGGGCCTAAAGTGGGGCTAAAGGGATGGCTAAAGGGAGTGGGGCTAAAGGGGAGGATGAGAAGCTTAGGGACCCCATCAAGAGCCCGAGTACCAGGGAAGCGGTCGGTCAGCAAAATGTATGAATTATTGGTTGCTAATGGTAACCCCTTTGGAAAACAAGAATGTGCCTGCCTCAGGCGAGATAAAAAGCTGTTTCTGAAGACATTAACAAGTAAAAAAGTTTGGTTAAAAGAATTAGTGACAATGTCAGTGCTTGTGACGCATGAAGAAAAAGTATCCTTATTACTGTATTGCACTAAAGTGGCGGTTGGGGTGCGGAGGAAGAACACCCAGCTGAGTGTCGACCGAACAGCAGTCTTTGCCAGCACTACAGAGGCCCATGATCGCCCCTTTAAAATTGATATAGTACTTTTTTCTGAGTGGATAATGACACAATCTTACCAACTTCCGCCAGCATCTTCACAAAGTCTTTTGCTTTTGTCCTTGGGTTGATATGCACATGTCTGACCAAAGCACGTTCATCTCTGGTATACAGAACTCACCTCCTTCCTGAGCAGCATAATGGTTTTACATTCCCATCTTGTTTGTACTTTGCTATCATTGTTTGTACGAATAAACGAGGCACCTTCAGGTATCTTTAAATTGCACCCAAGGATGAACCAGATTTGTGCAAGTCCACATTTCTATTTCTGAAATCTTGGCTGATTTCTTTTGATTTTCCTAGGATGTTATACAAAGAAGCAGTGTGTTTCAGGTGTGCATTAACATACATCCACATGTGTGTCTCTAATTAACTCAGATGTTGCCAATAAACCTATCAGAAGCATCCAAAGACATGACATCATCAATGGGCTGTCCCATATTGTATATATGCACATACAGTTAGGTCCAGAAATATTTGGACAGTGACACAAGTTTTGTTATTTTAGCTGTTTACAAAAACATGTTCAGAAATACAATTATATATATAATATGGGCTGAAAGTGCACACTCGCAGCTGCAATATGAGAGTTTTCACATCCAAATCGGAGAAAGGGTTTAGGAATCATAGCTCTGTAATGCATAGCCTACTCTTTTTCAAGGGACCAAAAGTAATTGGACAAGGGACTCTAAGGGCTGCAATTAACTCTGAAGGCGTCTCCCTCGTTAACCTGTAATCAATGAAGTAGTTAAAACGTTTGGGGTTGATTACAGGTGTGTGGTTTTGCATTTGGAAGCTGTTGCTGTGACCAGACAACATGCGGTCTAAGGAACTCTCAATTGAGGTGAAGCAGAACATCCTGAGGCTGAAAAAAAAGAAAAAATCCATCAGAGAGATAGCAGACATGCTTGGAGTAGCAAAATCAACAGTCGGGTACATTCTGAGAAAAAAGGAATTGACTGGTGAGCTTGGGAACTCAAAAAGGCCTGGGCGTCCACGGATGACAACAGTGGTGGATGATCGCCGCATATTTTCTTTGGTGAAGAAGAACCCGTTCACAACATCAACTGAAGTCCAGAACACTCTCAGTGAAGTAGGTGTATCTGTCTCTAAGTCAACAGTAAAGAGAAGACTCCATGAAAGTAAATACAAAGGGTTCACATCTAGATGCAAACCATTCATCAATTCCAAAAATAGACAGGCCAGAGTTAAATTTGCTGAAAAACACCTCATGAAGCCAGCTCAGTTCTGGAAAAGTATTCTATGGACAGATGAGACAAAGATCAACCTGTACCAGAATGATGGGAAGAAAAAAGTTTGGAGAAGAAAGGGAACGGCACATGATCCAAGGCACACCACATCCTCTGTAAAACATGGTGGAGGCAACGTGATGGCATGGGCATGCATGGCTTTCAATGGCACTGGGTCACTTGTGTTTATTGATGACATAACAGCAGACAAGAGTAGCCGGATGAATTCTGAAGTGTACCGGGATATACTTTCAGCCCAGATTCAGCCAAATGCCCCAAAGTTGATTGGACGGCGCTTCATAGTACAGATAGACAATGACCCCAAGCATACAGCCAAAGCTACCCAGAAGTTCATGAGTGCAAAAAAGTGGAACATTCTGCAATGGCCAAGTCAATCACCAGATCTTAACCCAATTGAGCATGCATTTCACTTGCTCAAATCCAGACTTAAGACGGAAAGACCCACAAACAAGCAAGACCTGAAGGCTGCGGCTGTAAAGGCCTGGCAAAGCATTAAGAAGGAGGAAACCCAGCGTTTGGGGATGTCCATGGGTTCCAGACTTAAGGCAGTGATTGCCTCCAAAGGATTCGCAACAAAATATTGAAAATAAAAATATTTTGTTTGGGTTTGGTTTATTTGTCCAATTACTTTTGACCTCCTAAAATGTGGAGTGTTTGTAAAGAAATGTGTACAATTCCTCCAATTTCTATCAGATATTTTTGTTCAAACCTTCAAATTAAACGTTACAATCTGCACTTGAATTCTGTTGTAGAGATTTCATTTCAAATCCAATGTGATGGCATGCAGAGCCCAACTCGCGAAAATTGTGTCACTGTCCAAATATTTCTGGACCTAACTGTATATTCATATATTGCACATATAGGCATGCTACTCTAAAGGCCTTGTCACACACAGAGATAAATCTGCGGCAGATCTTTGGTTGCAGTGAAATTGTGGACAATCAGTGCCAGGTTTGTGGCTGTGTACAAATGGAACAATATGTCCATGATTTCACTGCAACCACAGATCTGCCAAAGATTTATCTCTGTGTGTGACGGGGCCTTTAGTGTATGTAAACTTTTTACTTTGTAGAAAGTAATAAAAACTCCTTGAAACATTCTCTCTCTTTTGATTTCCTAATTGACCTAAAATGGAAAAGGTTTATTCTGATTTTATGCCAGAGAGGGAGAAAAACTTGCAGATGGGTCTTTTTGGATAGTGTACTGTATGTAAACTTATAGTTTCAAGTGTATATTAACAGCACTTAGCTGCTATAAGCACACTTTCGGTCATGTAACCTTACCTGTTTTTCATCTCAGCTCAGATATGACATCACTCGCACTTGCACAGTTGTACGCTATGCAAATATCCACATTTTTTTATACATCTCGGATCATGTGATCTATACACTCCCAGCACAAAGCACATGATTGGTGTATAGTGTGACGCCCTGGCCTATCAGGTCGTCACAGGGTATTCGGCAACAAAAAGGAAAGGAGGATCCAGCACAAATTCCTTCAGGTTAAAATGATTCTTTCCTTTATTGATGAATTAAAAACATATCGAAACCGGAGATAAAGACATACAATTTCAACGCATAGGGGCTCTTACACGTCACAGGGTATTGTGCAATCTGCCTTTCTGCATGATATCCATCTCCTCCTTGGTTACGGGTCCCTGACCTTTGGTGTTGCTAATAACAAGCTAATCAAAATCCTAGGAACACTCTGCACCACACCCACCAGACACACCAGTGGCTGTCCTGAAGGGAATAGGGTCGCCCACTTGGGGGGTTGGTTGAAAGGGAGGTCAGGAGTGTCAGGAGTCAGTCAGAGTGTAGTGTGACTCTCGAGAGGAGAGATCAGGAGCTGGGCTCCTTGACACTACTAGGTGGCAGACGTTGGTCTGGCCTGGTAGGAGCTGGACCCCGGTCACAGGGGATCATGACAAGGAGCACGGAGTGTCGAGGAGGATAGCTGGCGGCCTTGTGCCATCACCGGGCAGGGACCAGGGCATGACCGGGTACGTGGACCCTAGGTCAAGAAGGAGCTTCAGGCGTCCTGGCAATTTACCCGACGAGGACGGAGTCTTCAAGATCCATTCTCCACCCGCTCCAAAATCGGGGTACTAGCGCAACGAGGAGGATATGACTTTCCCACTACATAGTCCAGGAAAACCCAAGCGTGAAACCTGAGAGCAAGCTCTCCCAGTTAGCCATACTGGTGAGCGGGACCCATTTAGTTTCAGGCTAAAAGGGACCAACTAGAGAAACGAGGTGCCAAGGTTACAGACTAACAAGCAACACCAACGGGCACGGGATCCAGGTGTTCTCCCTCCCTGCTGCAGCGGTATAAGAACTTTGGTTTACCACGGTTGTCAGCATCAGCGTTATTGGACTGAGTGAGTATGCAATTGCCCCTTAGCGTCCCAACGGCACCTCCCCGTCACCATCACCGAGTCCCGGGGCATTCTCCCTACCCGTGAAGGGGTTAACTATCTGGCTGCCTGCACCATCGACCCCGGGTACTCCCCATAGCAGTGGTGGTACTTCACCTTACCACGCACCACGGGTGGCGTCACGAACTGTCCATACAAACACCCCCTGTAAATATCCCCCTTTTTATTCTGAGTGGACGCGCGACCCCGACCCTCCGGCCCGGAGACCCCTCGAGCCACCGCGGATCCGGATCCGAGCAGCAGCGGCAGGCTACTGACGCAGGGGCGGCACAATAGTACTTTAAATAGATGGCTCTCCAGTCCCCAGCGCATGTCTCCTATATTGGGACAGCAGGTACGCTGTATTTACCATAAATTCTTTTACATTTACGTGCCATATCACTATGTAATCTGCAGTTGTATAGAAGGTTTAATACTTGGATAAGGGCTATATCCATCTATACTATAAGGCATTTGGTATCCTTTATTATTGTCCAGTATTGGGCAAGTTCATTCATTTGGTATAGTTGTCCCTGCACTATACAGCTATCTACTTTTAACATAAATGGTATTTAGTTATTTGTATGTTACTTTTAAGCAATAACGTAATTTTGACTATTATGTGTTCCTTTTACTGTATATGCACATCCTTTTTAGTTTAGTGTAATATATTTAAGTTTTAGTTACGGTATTATCATGTTTTAATGTCTATCTCTGTAGGGCAATCCCTTGTACACCTAGCGTTTTAAGATACTGCAAATTATTCTTTGCCTCCCCTCAATCACCTGGGGGCTGAATCAAGTGATGTCTCTGTGCACCCTATAGCTATGCATCTGGTTAGTTATCATCTGATTCGAGTGATTTGGGTTGTCTAGATCACTGTCTTTCAGTGGAAATAAAGGCACCCCACCTGAGATAAATATAAACACAATGCCAGTCTATGTATCAATCAAGTGTGTAGCATGGTGGATCTCCTAATGATTTAATTTATGTTGATTGGTATGCCGTCTTTCACTTTCAGACATGTTTTGCATTGTAAATTATGGTAATTTTTTGTTATTCAGGAAGCTGTTTTGTTTGACTTTATTGAGCAGATCATTTCATTTCTATGCTCATATTTTTTAAGATAAAAACCACACCTAAGGCCTTTTTCACGCGTAAGTTACTCTGGTACATATGTAACAGTTTTTATATGTACATACCAGAATCACGGACATACGCAGACACATTAAAATCAATGGAACTGCGCACATATCAGTGATTTTTCACTGACCATGTCTTCGATCAGTGTACACATGTGTCTGTGATTCCCGTACGGAGACATGTCCATTTTTTTCTGGCATTGCTGATATCACACTGAGCACACTATGGTGTGATCCGTGAAACACATACCAGAAAAACACGTACATTTAAAATAAAAAGCTTTTTAAGATCTCCAGCCGCTGCTCTCTCCTGCTTCTAGGCTGGCTAATTATGATCATATATATGCACTGCACAGCCGACCCGGAAGTAGCTGCAGAGGGGAGACAGCAGCGGCCCGACACAGGAGAGCAGGAGATATCAGCACCATGGACTGCAGGAGCAGGGACAGGTGAGTTTGGAGTACCTGATCTCCATGTGCTATCACAGATCACGGATAGCACATGGAGAACACACGTGTGCTGTGAAATAACGGCACACAGAGGGACATATTCATTTTTAACATGTCAGTGAAAAATGTCTGTGTTTTTCACTGATGTGTGAAAGAGGCCTAAGGTATAACAAAAACTGTAAGTTTATTGTATAGTAAGGACTCATGCACATTATTTTTCTATTGTTCTTTATAGCATGTAATACAGCATTTATGTCTATAGGTCGCTCTGGTACCTCTATATGCTCCTAATATGCAATTGTAAGTAATAATAAATTATATATTACTGGTTATATAATATTATGCTAATTATTCATGTGATTCAAGTTTTTTGTCCATTGAAAGAAAAAAAATCAGCACAATATTTATCTAAAAGTTGGGAAACATTTTCAGCATAGTTAAAACTTGGGGAATACTAAATTACAGTGTATGGCTGCAGCAAAACATGAGATAGATGCACAAGTACAAAAGATACATGATGCTTCTTGCTCGACTGAATAGACCAGGTACGTTAGATAACATTTGAGGTTTAAAGGTTGATGGGAAGGGAGGGGAAAACAGATATGTGAGCCAAGTGGTGCTTATCTACAGACATATTCTATATTACTATTGTGCTTTACCATGAGTGTTATCTTGTTAGGGGACAAAGAATCATCCTCATGTGGTACAGTATGTGAATTTTAACAATAGGATGGGTGCCTCACAGACATCCCTTTGTCATCCACTAACAGCTGAGCGCTTACATCTGCATGATAATTTATAAGCTACAAATACTCCCAGAGAAAGCATAATTGTATTACAGGCATGTACAATCCAAAATAAAAATGCCTTATGACACTAAGTTACGCCGAAGCCAGAAAATCCTGCCAGTGCCCCCAGGAGAGCAGCTTCTCTGTCTGCCTGATAGAATTACATCGTATCTCTTTTCTTCCATCCAGATGTTATATCAATATTCATGAGGTTTGCAGGAGACGCAGGCACATCCACACAATACTGTACACTCATCTGGTTAAGGAGAAATACCCAAGTGCAAGTGCTTAACTCTATTCTAAGTTCTCTGCATCTATGTGTTAATTAGGTGATCTTTTAATTAACTGTGTATACTGTTACTTTTACGGAAAACAACTTAGAATATGTCTTATAATAAAAAAAGAAACATATTCAGAACAATGCTTGTATGGAAAGATATTTTACAATATATACGAGGGGCTGCTGATAAGTCTTTGGCTTTACTGAGAAAGAAACGAGATAGGATAATGAAAGTTTACATTTATTCCACATACTCTCTACTGATGTCAACACAATTCTTATATCAGTGTTCCAAGTTCTGTAAGCCTAGGAAAAAGAAGGATTTCAGTTGTGCCTCAAACCAGGCATCTGTAGCAGCGATAGCATCAGAAATGGTGTGAAATTTGGTACACCTTGAGGTGTGTCTTCAGGTTTGAAAACAGATGATAGTCGGAGGGAGCTGGATCTGATGAATAAGGTGGGTGGTCAACCAGCTAGAAGCCCATCTCTGCCAGATTTGCCGTGGTCGCTTGTGCAGTGTGAGCGGAGGCGTTGTCTTGCAGGAACAAGATTCCTTTGGACAGCTTGCCACACCTTTTGGCCTTCAGAGCTGCCTTCAATTGGTCAAAAAGTTCAATGTAATACCTTGCAATGATGATGGAACCCTTTTGAAGGTAGTCCACTAGCAGCACGCCCTCCTTATCACAGAATACAGATGCCATCACCTTAGTGGCTGATTTTTGCACCCTGAACTTCTTTGGATGAGGAGAACCACTGTGCCTCCACTCTTTTGACTGCTCCTTGTTTTCAGGGTCATACAAATATATCCAGGTGTCATCCATAGTGATCAGTCAATCCAGAAAGTTATTATCAGTTCGGAAACGCTGACAAATGGACCATGAAGTTTTCACTCGCATGCTTCTCTGATCTGTTTTCAAACATTTGGGGACCCACTTTGCAGATTGCTTCCTCATGTCCAAATGTTCATGGATAATGACACAAACACGTTAACGGGAAATCTTCATGATGTCTACTGTTGCTTTAGCTGAAATTCGTCGATTCTCCAGTATGAGGTTGTACACAGCATCGACGATCTCCAGAACAACAACCACTCTCGGTCACCCAGGACGTTATTCTCCACAGATGTCGGTAACAACCCATCCAATCCACACAGGCAAAGAAATCAAATCATAAATTTAGTGATATGTAATAATGAGATATCACACAGGGAAAAAGTATTGAACACATGAAGATAGTTAAGTGCAAAAAAACAGGGAAAGTCATGACACTAGCTGAAGTCTATCAGTAATCATAAAGCAATCCTGCCACTTAGTGAATAATAATATCAGTTGGCTCAACTGATGGCCGATAAAAATGTGTCTCATTACGAAACAAGAAACATTTCATGATGGGTAAAACTAGTGAGCTGTCTGAAGAGTCAAAACCTTTGCAACTGTATTGTTGAAAAATATATGTAACACCGGCACCTGTGTCCCCACGCTGTCCCTCTTCCTCCACCTGGCAGGGAAACTGCGCAACTGCCTTCCCAGCCTCTCAACAGTGATTTCTGTCCCTGTCACTTGCTCCCTGGGCCACATAGGTCTTCCAGGATTGCACATAGGGCATGTGCTTCCTTCTCTTAAAAGGGCCATGTGATGGTGGAATATTATGGTTTATGTACCATTTTGTGTGGGTTAATGTTTAGGCGTGGTTCACTGTCAATTCTGTATTCCTTGGGCGTACATTGTCCAGTTTGCAGGTTTAATCCCTCCCCTGCCAGGCTTTTGTTCCTAAGTTGGGGGAGGGGGCGTGGGATCCACCTAACTTCTTTGCTTAACTGAGGAGATGAGTCAGTCTGGCTGAGCAGGAGAAGAGAGAGAGAGTCTGTTTGAGAACTTGAAGAAAGAAGAGTTGATCCTCTGGGAGAAGCTGCGACTTTTCAGCGACCTGAAAATTTATCACTGGACTAATTTTACACTCTGTTTTGTGGATTATGTTATGAACCATTTGATTTGCTTGGAATAAATGCTCTTTGGATTGTACAGCCATCTCTCGCTCTGTTGATTGTGTGATATGGGAGAAGGACCCTGTCACAACCAGTGGAAGCGGTGGGATCAACAAAGTGCAGCCTAATGGAGAACCACCCACAGAGTGAGTACAGAAACTGGACCGCATCCAGTCTAAAGGAAAGAGCCAAAGATCTGGGCCTGAACTACCAGGGACTGAATAAAGAAGCCTTGATTGATCTATTTGTGGGTGAGAGCCAGTCCACCTCCTCCCAGATGTCTGACGGACAAGCACTGGGGACGGGGATCCCTGCCCCAAAAAGCCAGTGGTTGGTGTGGTTCAATGAAGAGATGGCAGCTCTGGGCCCAGGTGTATCTCAACAGTATAAGGAGGAGGCTGCTCGCCGAGCACAGCGGAGACAAGAAGCAATGGAGTTGGAGCGTAAACCCAGCGATCCGGGAGCCTGTACGGATCATTCGGGCGGACTTCAAGCCATTTGATGAGGCTTCTGGAGATGTAGAAGGGTTCTTCAAGGACTTTGAGCAGCAGTGTGTCATGGTGGAGGTTCCCGACTCTGGCTGGGTGCGTTTGTTAGTGGGACTCCTGAACGGAAGCCTGGCAGAGGCTTATCGCACCATTGACTCACAGCAGAACCGGGATTACAACATTGTAAAGCGGACTATCCTGGATTACCATGCCATCACCCCAGACTCACATAGGGCACAGTTCCAAGCCCTCCCATGCACCACGGGGGCATCGTTTAGGATGTATGCCTATAAGATGTCCCAGGCATGTCAGAGATGGCTGGAAGCGGAAGACACCTTCACTGTGGAAGACGTTATGCAGGTATTTCTTATAGAACAATTTCTTTACAAGTGTGCCTCAGAAATACGGGAGTGGGTCAGAGAGCGCACACCATGCACCTTGGATAGAGCTGCTGCCCAGGCTGATGAGGCCCTTACTAGCCAACCGCAATGGAGGGGGCTTCTGGACAATAAGACACAGCCTGCTCCTGCTCCCCAGCACTCTCCAATTAGATCTGCCTCTCCAACCAGCCACAGGCCGATGACAACCACGGCTCACAATCCTGAGCCCCAACAGTTCCGACCACGCCCTGCTGGAATCACAGAGAGGAGATGTTATGGGTGTGGACAACCTAGGCACCTGCAATCCAGTTGTCCCAACCAAATTCTTTACTACTTTTTATAAAACCTTATATTTTATTAATATCAAAATGCACATACATACACAAAATTCAGTAAAAACAGGAGGGAAAAAAAGGAAAGATGATTGACCTTATCCTTTCCCTTCCTCCACTACGGGGGTCGGCGTCCTAATAGTGAAGACACCCCCGTTCCACGACGACTGACCCTCGATATGCCCTCCCTGCTGAAGTATGGGTGCAATCTCTCTCTAGGATGAAACAACCCCCAAAGTAGTAACACCACAGTGAGGAAGACGTGCTCAGTCAATAATGGCTAATTTGTCTGTATCACCACTATGACAAGTAGGGATTTGGGGCCTTGGGGTCAGCGATTGTCTATACGTCTGTGTGCTCAGTAGCAGATACAGGTAGATAGATAATAATATAGAATTGATATTTTGCTATTCGAGAAATGCCCGATAAGAGATTTTGCTATTCAAGAAATATCCGACGCGTTTTGCCCTTTTAGATATTGATAATCAGGGGCTCATCAGGGGCTTTTCAACTGTTTCTGGAAAGAGATTTTTTTTTGGCAAATCTGAAACAACACAGAACAAACAACACCCTCATTATATTCAGGTCCAATGATCCGATTATATGACAAGTGTGAGTGTGAGTTACAACACCCATACTGACCTGTAATTGTAGAGTCCTTACTGCCACTTTGAGTGAAATATAGGATGAAAAATGTGCCGTCTTGCAGCTAGTCTATCCTAGGATGTATCAGGATAAAGGCATTACCTATATAAATAAACAATTATTAATATCATTCATGGATGAATTTCTCCTGATAGAGTCCAAATAGCCCCCTGGATATATCTTTGACAAACGACTGCCATGAGAATTCATCCGTCTGGGAGGTACTGTCCCCTGTGTCTTATTACTTACTGTATAGGGATTGGCTGCTAATCCATGAATGATATTAATAAATTGTTTATTTATATAGGTAGTGCCTTTATCCTGATACATCCTAGGATAGACTAGCTGCAAGACAGCACATTGTTCATCCTATATTTCACTCAAAGTGGCAGTAAGGACTCTACTATTACGGGTCAGTATGGGTGTTGTAACTCACACTAACACTTGTCATATAATCGGATCATTGGACCTGAAGATAATGAGGGTGTTGTTTGTTCTGTGTTGTTTCAGATTTGCCAAAAAAAGAATCTCTTTCAAGAAACAGTTGAAAAGCCCCTGATGAGCCCCTGATTATCAATATCTAAAAGGGCGAAACGCGTCGGGCATTTCTTGAATAGCAAAATCTCTTATCGGGCATTTCTCGAATAGCAAAATATCAATTCTATATTATTATCTATCTAACTGTATCTGCTACTGAGCACACAGATGTATAGACAATCGCTGACCCCAAGGCCCCAAATCCCTATTTGTCATAGTGGTGATACAGACAAATTAGCCATTATTGACTGAGCACTTCTTCCTCACTGTGGTGTTACTACTTTGGGGGTTGTTTCATCCTAGAGAGGGATTGCACCCATACTTCAGCAGGGAGGGCATATCCAGGGTCAGTCGTCGTGGAACGGGGGCGTCTTTACTATTAGGATGCCGACCCCCGTAGTGGAGGAAGGGAAAGGATAGGGTCAATCATCTTTCCTTTTTTTAACTCCTGTTTTTACTGAATTTTGTGTATGTATGTGCATTTTGATATTAATAAAATATAAGGTTTTATAAAAAGTAGTGAAGAATTAGGTTGTAGCAATATCTACTTTAGCATCTGGAATCGGTTTATAATCCAGTTGTCCCTCAAGGACTCGGAGGGACCCCCTTGCACCTCCATCTCGTCCGGTGCATTTTATGCATTCCATCCTCCCTGAGGAAGAGTTACCTTCACCTCCACCGGAGTGTACCGCTGATCCCTGCACCATAGATGCCCCTGTTGGAGTGTATGGACTTCGGCCTTTGTCACCATGTTCTCCTACTGCCTTAGCCAGAATGCACATTAGAAGGAGTCCGACGCAGAGGAGATGTTATCGATGTGGGCAGCCTGGGCATTTGCAAAACACTTGCCCTGCTGGTTGATTGAGGAATGACTTTGCACCAAATCGACCTGTCCGTGCTCTACAGCCAAATACAATGCGGGAAGAGTTCTCACCCCTTCAAGTTGACTTGCCTAATGAGTCAGACACTCGTGGTCAACCACTAGGGGTTTATGGGGTGCAAGCCACAGCCCCGAGTTCCTCTTACCATCAAAGTAAGCACTTACAGGAGGTCGTGCTAGATGGACAGAGAGTTGTTGGATTTTGTGACTCCGGGGCATTTCTCACAATCGCTGATCCTCGGGTGGTTCGGCCAGAGGCAATACATCATGGACCAGGGATTGTTATTGAATTGGCTGGAGGACAAAGGAGGAATATCCCAAAGGCGACTGTAGATCTGGACTTTGGCTTTGTGGTCAATCAATGTGTCGTTGGGGTGATGAGCGGCCTGATTTGTGGGTGCAGGAAACATAGTTTGAGTGAAGGAGGACACAAAGGGAAGCTTGTGCTTCCAACCCTACTGCTGTACAAGGGACTATCCACAGCTGAGCAACATGGACCTAGGTGAGATGGCCAGAGGTTTGTGTAGACCTCATGGCATACTCACTTATTCAGAAGGAGGGAGAGGTTGTGATGGTGGAATATTGTTGATTATGTACCATTTTGTGTGGGTTAATGTTTAGATGTGGTTCACTGTCCATTCTGTAATCCTTGTGTGTACATTGTCCTGTTTGCAGATTTAATCCCTCCCCTGCCAGGTTTTTGTTCCTAATTCAGGGAAGGGGGCGTTGGATCCTCTTAACTTCTTTGCTTACCTGAGGGGATGAGTCAGTCTGGCTGAGCAGGAGAAGAGAGAGAGAGAGTGTGTTTGAGAACTTGAAGAGAGAAGGAGTGATCCTCTGGGAGAAGCTGCGACTTCTCAGAGACCTGAACATTTATCGCTGGACTAATTTTACCCTCTGTTTTGTGGATTATGTTATGGACCATTTGATTTGCTTGGAAAAAATGCTCTTTGGATTGTACAGCCATCTCTCGCTCTGTTGATTGTGTGATATGGGAGAAGGACCCCGTCACAGGCCGGCACACCCTAACCTGGAAGTGGCTCTCAGCCTATGACTGAGAGGCAGTAAGTATTTAAGACATTCTCCTCCTTTGGGAAGTGCCTGAGCAACGCATTCTGTCAGTAGTCTGCATGCTTGCTAGTTGTCAGGTCAACTGAACTTGTGCCTGCCTTGAATACATTTACCAGCATTCCTGTGTATTCCTGTGTATCCAGTTCAGTATTTCTGCACCCGACGTCTTGACACCATTCCAGGCCTGTATACCAGTACCCATTATCCTGTGGCTGCTTATGTCTGGTGTACCTACTCTTACCAGAACATGCCGTTCAATCAGTACCAGCCGTCCTAGCAGTTCCAGACCATCTAGTCTGTTTCAGCCACCCTGCTTGTACTTAAGTCTGTACCTGCATTCCTGACCCCTTGGGTCACATGCCATAATACAGGGGACATCCCTGGAGGGGCACCTTCCAGTACAAGCCTAACCAGACCATCTGTGACTCTTGTAAAGATGAGGTAGCAGTTAAGTTATGCCCTCCAAGGTAAGACCGGCTCCATGGCATATTGGGTCCACACCCATTAGCGTGACAGTTTACTTAGGCCACTGACTCCAGTTTTCCTATGCTTACAGGCTTGAACCAGGAATTACCTGCCAGCGGGAACAGCATGATCAGATCCTGATCTATCTGCAGTCTTTGAACACCCTCCTGAACACCCTGGCTCTGGCTGCCTCATCTGCACTAGTCTAACACACCAGTCATTCCTGTTCCTAGGTCTGGATCCTGTTTGTCTGCTCTTCTGTGATTTGACTGTAACCCCAAGCAATGCCATGGGTTCATCAACCTGCACTTGGAACTCCTGGCTCATCAATCTCCCTCAGACTGGGCCAAGGTGGCATTCATTATGTCCTACGTGGGAGGTGAGACCCATGCATGGCTCAACCTTTATGGGAGAGAGAAGATCTAGTAGTCTCGAATCTGCACACCTTCATGCAGGCATTCCACAAGGATTTCAACGAGCAGGAACATGTTACCTCTGCAGTGTATTTTCTACTTGGACTTGGACTGCACAACGGAAATCTTACAGTACGCGACTATGTTGTTTGTTTCCGCTCCCTATCCCTGGAACTTGTCTGGAATTATGAAGCGCTGGTATCAGCCTTCTGGAAGGGTTTGACTGGGAGAATTGAGGATAAGCTTGCAGGTCATGGTATTCCAACCTAGATGATCTGGTTTGCCTGTCTATTCAGATTGACCTCACGTTTCTGGAACGCTCCAAAGAGGTGAACTGAGAAGAATTTTGCTCCAACCTTCCAGAGGCCATTTATTTCACAGTCTTCATGTTCCACAGCTCCTCGTGAATCCATGCAAGTTAACAGAGTGAAACTGGTTAAGCATCACCAGGAGGGCCGTCGCACCAAGGGGAAGTGCGTCTTCTGCACTAACCCTCACATTTTATCCAGTCCTGTCCTGAAAAGCCAGGAAACTCCCAAGTCTAGAGTCTGTTGGTTAGGCTACCTTGGGCGAGAGCAAGTCCTTTCTGTCTCTGACTTTGTCAGTGTCCGTATCTAGTGGCAACACCTGGTTTATCAAGTCAGCCTATCTTGACTCCTGATCACAGGAAACAACATACAACAAGCCGTGGTGGATTTGTTCCTGATTCCCATCCAATGGCTTCAAATTCCTTTGGTGGTGTCGTTTATGGGAGAGCCTTGTCCAAGGCCGTCTATTTTGATACGGACCAAGTAGTAGCTTTGGGTGCAAATATTGCACTCTAAAAAGATTGCCTTCTATATGCTACCAGGCCTGTCCCATTCCCTACTTCTGGGACTGCTGTGGCTACTAGTGCATGAGATCTTGGACTGGAGGTCTGGAGAAGTGCTTCACTGGGGTCAGTCCTGTCATGAGAAAAGTCTTGTTTCTTTTTGTCCTACCCGATTGCCAGCGATTCCATTAAATTTTCCTCGCCTGTCACTGGCTTATTGGTCCAAAGCAGACGTCATCAATAAGAAGGAAGCAGAGACATTACCATCATGCAATATGACTGTCCAATAGACTTAATTCCAGGTTCTTCTCCCCCATCCAAGCTGAATCTACCCTCTGTTCCAGGCTGAGACCCAAGCCATGTCTGAGTACAATAAGGAGAATGTGCCAAGGGGATTTATTCAGAAATCATTTTCTCCGGCTGGGTTTGGATTCTTCTTTGTAAGGAAGAGAGATGGCTCTTTCCAGCCATATATTGACTATAGGGGCCTTAATCAGATTACGGTCAAGAATAAATATCCACTGCCACTCATACCAGAATTGTTCGATCCTCTCAGAGGCTCCAGAATCTTCTCTAAACTTGACCTTTGGGGAGCATATAATAAGATCCTTATATGCCAGTGGGACAAATGGAAGACTGCCTTCAACACCCGGGCTGGTCACATCAAAAATTGAGTAATGCCATTCTGCCTCATCAATGCCTCAGTGGTCTTCCAAGTGTTTGTAAATATTTTTTTCTGGAATCTTTTCTACTCGTGTGTGGTCATGTACCTGGACGACATCCTGGTGTTCTCTCTCAACCTGCTCACACACTAGAGGAATGTTCGCCAGATCCTGCAGAGACTGAGGGAGAACTGTCTGTACTCCAAGTTTGAGAAGTGAATTTTTGAACAGACGTCCCTTACTTTTCTGGGTTATAATCTCTGATACCGGATTGAAGATGGATCCAGAAAAGGTGATGGAGGTTCTGAAATGGCCTCGTTCTGACAGTGTAAAGGCAATCGAGCAGTTTCTGGGATTCACCAATTACTACAGTTAATTTGTTCCACATTTCTCATCCCAAACTGCTCCAATCTCTGTGAGAATCCACAAGGGGTGAATCTAAAGATGTGGACTCCGGAAGCTGAGAGCACTTTTTCTCCCTGAAGTAGGCCTTCTAATCGGCCGGTGCTGCATAGGCCTGAGATCAACAGGCTGGCTTCTTCCTCTGAGGCTGGTGCGGTCCTCACTCAGAAATCTCCTACCAGCCATATGGTAACCTGTGGCTTCTTTTCAAAGGCCTTCTCTGCCCTTGTGCGCAAATATGCGATTGGTTACCAAGAGCTGTTGGCAATTAAGATGGCTTTGTATCATAGGTGTATTGTCACGCTCCCAGTCTGACCACGCCGCTTACCACCCATCGCTCCAACCCCTGTGGTCCCTGCTCCCCGCCGAGCCGGCTCTCCAGCTACCGCGTCCATACCTTTTCCCCGTCAGTCCCAGCCCTGCGCCGCTCACTCACTGCAGCTACCTGCACCCCAGTGTCCTGCCTCTCCTCCTGTGGTCTCGGCTCTGACTTCCGGTTGTGGCCCTCATGCATGCACACTAAGGGGCGCACACATGCACTCTCCTTGTCTTTAAGGGCCAGCACAGCTGTCTGGAATATCACTAATAAGTAACCATGGGTATTTTAAGACTTGCTACTCCCCATGGCCAGTGCTTGTTCAACATGTCCCTGTAGCTTGTCTCTTCTACTAGTTGTTCAGGTCCCTCTATGCCAGTGCTTGGTGTAACTCTGTCTCTGCTTGCAGATCCCGAGTTCCATTCTGAGCACACACTTCAGCCTCATCCCAGTAACCTGCACCAGTCTCCGTTTCTGGACTTCAGCCTGATCCCGTTAACCTGCACCAGTCTCTGCCTCTGGACCTCAGCCTGATTCCGTTAACCTGCACCAGTCTCCGCTCGTGGACTTCAGCCTAATCCCTGTGACCTGCACCAGTTTCAGTTCTGGACTTCTGCCTGATCCCGTTAACCTGTACCTGGTCCAGATTGGCTCTTGCATCCAGTGCCTTTTGCTGATCCCGACTTCCGTGCATCTAGGGCCTCTGCGGTTACGCCCGACAGTCCCTGTATAGGGGTTCGCTCGAGGCGGTGTCACAGGGGAGTCCAGTGCATGATCCAGTGGGTCCACTCCCAGGACTTACATGTGTCATGTCTGACAGTCAGTCCTGTAGTTTCCAGCTGTAGAAGGTCGCAGCGTTTGGCTACACAAGCTGTTTTCCGACTTTCCCTTTTTCCCTGCTTCGGATTTATCCCTTTTTCTTAAGGACCTCAAAGATTTCCTCACCTTTTCAGCTGTTAATCTTCAGCACTTCCCTTTGTGTCTTTAAATACCATCATTCCCTTACTCTGTGCTGGTGATAGGTCTAATACCCTTAGGGCTTAGGCGCACGTTGCGTCCTGGCCAGTGCAGAAATAAATGCACCCTCTGACAGACTTGACGCTGCGTGTTGACAAAAAGAATGCATCCAAAACGCATGTATTTTGGATGCATTTTGCATGCATTTTACATGCGTTTTGGATGTATTTTTGTCAGTGCGGTCCCCAGGCAATTCAGCTCTGCTACATGCCCACTGATAGCAGACATAGACAGAGCCGGGCAATGAAAGTGAACTCGGATGAACTGCACCTGACTTCATTGTCATCCCGCGGCTCTCTGTCTCTGTGTGCTGTCATAAACTCAGATCAACCTCTGAGGTCAGTGCCAGGACACAGGAATTCACAGCAGTAACGTCAGAGCTTCACTCGATTTCACTGACATCGCACGTCTCTCTCTCTCTGTGTCGCAGCCTGATTTGCGGTCACACGTGAAGGACTCACCTGTCCTGCAAATCCCCTGAGTGACTGCAGTGAGCCGCACGATCAGCTGTGCTTTCACTCAGGTTACTCGCGGCCACAGCTGCAGTCCTCCACCTGAGAGCGGTGGCCGCGAGTAACCTCAGTGACAGCACAGCTGATTGTGCGACTCACTTCAGTTGCTGCATTGAGCTCACAGGAGCGGCGGTGTTCTACTGCCACTCCTGTCAGATTCTGATGTAGCAGAGCTGAAAGCGTCGTGGGACCTTGCGTGGATTACGTCAGACCTGGAGGTGTTTTTGAGGGGTTAATAAAGTGGTGAAAGAGGGTGTTTTTTTGTCTTTCATTACAAATAAAGGATTTTTTGGATGTGTGTGTTTATTTTCATTAACTTACAGGTTAATCATGGAAGGTATCTCAGGGAGACGCCTGCCATGATTAACCTAGGACTTGGTGGCAGCTATGGGCTGCTGCCATTAACTCCTTATTACCCCGTTTGCCACCGCACCAGGGCAATTCGGGATGAGCCGGGTAGAGTCCCGGGACTGTCGCATCTAATGGATGCGGCAATTCCGGGAGGCTGCTGGCTGATATTGTTAGGCTGGGGGGCTCCCCATAACGTGGAGCTTCCCATCCTGAGAATGCCAGCCTTCAGAGTGTGGCTTTACCCTGGATGGTATCCAAATTGGGGGGGACCGCACGTCGGTTTTTTTTTTTAATTACTTATTTATTTTTTTTACTGCTTGATATAGACACGCCCACCGGCGGCTGTGATTTGCAGTGAGACAGCTGTCATTCAGCGTGGGGGTGTATCTGACTGCAACCAATCATAGGCGCCGGTGGGCGGGAAAGCAGGGAATACGAGATGGATTAATGAGCGGCCGGCATTTTCAAAAGAGGAGAAGCCGCCACAGTGTGAACGCTGTGCAGCACAGCCCAGGTGATCGTGGATCGGTTTGTATGAAAGAGGGGGTGGGAGGGAGAGACCGACATGGACAGAGAGAGAGAGACTGAAATAACTTTGTTTATGTTAAAAAAAACATGCGGATCGCAACAAAAATGAAGTGCAAACGCACTGCTTAGTATTTTGGTAGCGTTTTTCTACAACTCATTGATTTCAATGGGTCTAGAACGCTGCCAAAATGGACAAAAGAATTGACATGCTGTTTTTTTGAACGCAGAGATTTTGTCAAATTTTTGACAATCAAAACGCAGCATTAAAAAAATTGTGCACATGGATTTTGCATGATTCTCTTACACTGTGCTGGGGAAGCAGAACGCATCCATTTTGACAATGTGACGCTGCAGCTTAAAACGCTGCAGAAACGCAAAAAAACCCCGCATCTTGCGCATGAGCTCTTAACAAGTTTTCAGTGCAAGCAGTCGGCTTATGTTCATTTGCAGAAAGTTTGTTGTTGTTACAGTTCTTGTAACCTAGTCATGTGGAGATAAGTTATTAATTTACTTCCCTATGTTTGTGCTCCCTATGTGTTCTTTAGAGCTTAGGGAGCTGACTACATGCTAATCTGATCCGTCCCCTACCTAGACCCTATTTCAGAGTCAGGCAGGGTCAGGTATCTAGCTCAGTGCATAGGTGGTGAGGGAAGCCAGGGGCCTGTGGTAGGTTTGGTTAGGAGTCACAATCTCCCCCTTCCCTTGACACATGTTTTCCCTTACCTTTCACTGTTCACTTGATATTTTCCCATTCCTAGTGTCAAATTTTCACCATGCGGTGTTGGTGATAGTTCTTATAGCCTTGAAAAGTCTTCAGTGCAAGCAGTCAGCTGGTATTCATCTGAAGAAACTTTGTTGTTGTTGCAGTTCCTCTCCCTGAGTCATCTGGAGATAAGTTTTTTGTTTACTTTCCCCTGTGTGTGCTCCCTGTTTGTTCTTTAGAGCTTAGTGCGGTTGACTATGCGTTCATCCCATCTATTCCCTACCTAGGGGCTATTTCAGGGTCAACCATGGGTCAGATATCCAGTTCGGAGAATAGGTGCAGATTCTATCTAGGGTGGTGAGGGAAGACAGGGGCCAGCGGTAGGTTTGGTCAAGGGTCACCATCTCCCTCTTCCCTAAACACAGTTGCCCTTGCCTTTCGCCTATCGCTTGGCACTTCCCCATACCTAGCGTGACACTTTGGAGGAGTGACAATATCTAATTGAAGGAACAGTCCACCAAGTCATCATTTACACCAGACAATAGAATTTTGACTTAGTTACAGTCCGCACATAAATTAAATACAGGCTAGGTGGTCATATCCTTTGCTCTCTTTGACTTTGCCCTCCATTTTCAGCAAACGGACAAGCAAATAAGCCGATGCACTTTCAATGTCCTTTTTGTCCACCGAGAAGGAGGAGCCTCAACACATTGTTGAGCATTCCGTTTACTGTGGCTTTGGTAGACTTAGCTCAGGTTCCTCCAAGAAGAACGGGAAGTTAGATTTACAGATCAGCCACTCGTCTAATTTGGCAGGCCATACCAGGTAAAAGTAGACTGCTCTCCTCATCTTGTGGCATTAGTGGTGGCTGTGGAGACATGGGGGTCAGTGGGTGCTCTAGTCTGCTGACCCGGCCGCCTTTAGAAAGACAGAATGGCCCAGGGCTCATCCCAACTGAACACCCGACTTCCTTACCCATCGGCGGAACACTACTTAGACAACACAGGATGAGGCAATCACAATATTAAGACTTTATTGGATCCCCAAACAATTAATGGCATATGGCACATAACCAGCAAAACCACAAAATGTAACTGGCAACAGTTTCTCACCCTTCCGCAAGCTCACCAGGGATTAGAATGTCCGTGCCTCAGAGCTTCCAGGGCTACTTACTCCAAACCAGCAGCACCCCGCTTTCGGGGGGGCACCCACCAAGAATGGAATAACGCCAGATTTAGGAAGCTGGATGGGGGCCCCAAAGCCTGTATTCAGGTGACAGGAATGTCCCAAGCTGGATTCCTTCCTTAGGTAGTCCTTGATATCTTAGCCGAATCCTTGCATTTGATACTGAAGTCCATGTAGTATTATAATCCAAGTTCGGCTATGGCTTGCCAATCGGATCCGCAGATCATAGTTTGGTATCAAGTAGCAAGAGTCTACCAGGGCAGTGGACAGTCCTCCTTCTTATACCCCTGAGCTCTCTATTCAGATCATTGGGGTCTTCACGGTTGGTGGATAAGACTGGGCTCTTATTGGCTAGATTTCAAGCCATATACAAAATATCCCTAGTAGTAATGGTCTCTAGCAGAGACGAGGGAGGGACAGCTAAGTTACATCGCATCTAGCAATACACATAGTAATACAATGGGAGGTTCGCATAATTGATTTGTCTGGGTATCTGACCTTCACTGGCCAAGGCAATTACATGAGTCGACAAGAACTTTAACACTAGACTCCTAAAGGTCCAGTCACACTAAGCAACTTACCAGCGATCCCAACAACGATAGGGATCGCTGGTAAGTTGCTAGGAGGTTGCTGGTGAGATGTCACACTGCGACGCTCCAGCGATCCCACCAGCAACCTGACCTGGCAGGGATCGCTGGAGCGTGGCTACACGAGTTGCTGGTGAGCTCACCAGCAACCAGTGACCAGCCACACGTGCAGAGAGCAGGGAGCAGCGCACACTGAGCGCTGGCTCCTTGCTCTCCTAGTTACAGCACACATCGGGTTAATTACCCGATGTGTGCTGCAGCTACATGTGCACAGAGCAGGGAGCAGCGCACACTGCTTAGCGCTGGCTCCTTGCTTTCCTAGCTACAGTACACATCGGGTTAATTAACCCGATGTGTCCTGCAGCTACATGTGCACAGAGCAGGAGCCGGCACTGACAGTGAGAGCGGGGGAGGCTGGTAACAAAGGTAAATATCGGGTAACCAAGGACAGGGCTTCTTGGTTACCCGATGTTTACATTGGTTACCAGCCTCCGCAGAAGCCGGCTCCTGCTGCCTGCACATTTAGTTGTTGCTGTCTCGCTGTCACACACAGCGATCTGTGCTTCACAGCGGGACAGCAACAACTAAAAAATGGCCCAGGACATTCAGCAACAACCAACGACCTCACAGCAGGGGCCAGGTTGTTGCTGGATGTCACACACAGCAACATCGCTAGCAACGTCACAAAAGTTGTTCGTTAGCAGCGATGTTGCTAGCGATGTTGCTTAGTGTGACGGGGCCTTAAGAGTCTTGTAGAAACAATGAGGGGCTTATCACCCATTTATAAACAAACTATCATCATGTCTGGCTGAATTTTAAGAAACTTAACCCTTGCTAGGCACTGACAGAGTCCATGCTGTCACATTGGCCATCTATGCTCAAAGACATTGTGGACTTTGTTTCTGCCTGTCCATCTTGTGCCTGGAATAAGACTCCAAAACAGCTTTCATCAGGTTGGTTGCTACCACTTCCTGTGCCTTCTGCTCCCTGACAGCATATCACTATGAACTTCATTACAGACCTTCAAGTGTCCTCTGGGAGTTCAGTCATATGAGTGGTAGTAGACCGATTCTCCAAAATGGCCCACTTCCCTCCTTTGTCTGGTCTTCCTTCTGCTCCCGTGCACGCCGAGTACTTCATTCAACATATCATCCACCCTCACGATTTATCCTTTCCCATAGTTTCTGATAGAGGCAACCAGTGCACGTCCAGATTCTGGAGGGCCACCTGCAAACTGTTGAATGTATCTCTGGATGTATCTTCAGCCTATCATCTTCAGTACAATGGTCAAGTGGAGCGGGTCAGTCAGATTTTGACAATTTTTCGGCATCACTTCGTCAATGCACACCCCAGCAATAGGGTCAAGCTTTAACCTTGGGCTGAGTTCTCTTACAACAATCATGTGAGTATCGCTTCCGCAACATCTAATATGGACAAAAACCCAATATTCCCTTCTCTGTGGCTACCACCTTTGCCATTCCTGCTGCTGATGCTTTCACTAAGAATTTCTTCAGAATCTGGGAAGATACCACGGCCACTTTGGAGAAGTCGTCAGAATGGATAAAAATCAAGCTGATAAGAGATATCTGGATCTCCCCTCATTCTGGCCTGAAAACAAGGTATGGCTCTCTTGCAGATATATCCATCTCAACATTCCCTCCTGTTAGTTGGCTTCCCACTTTATTGGTCCTTTCAAGGTTATTCAGCAGATTACTGCTGTATCCTAGAAGCTTGGACTTCTGGCCTCTTTACAGACCCACAATTTCTTTCATGTGTCTCTCCCTCAAGACTGTCATCCTTAGTTGCTTCTTCAAGGATTCTGGAACCTGGCCCTCACCAGTCAGCTTGAAGGTGCATTCGAGGTAAAAAAAATATTCTTACCATGAAGAAGTTTAGAGGTAAAACTCTTTTAGAGTTTGTAGGAGTCAAAGGGGAATATTAATGTCCCTCTTCTTCTGAAGAGATTCCTTTCAGCATTAGAAAAGAGAAAGCATAACGGAAGGTACTGTAAAACCGGCTTTGGTGTGATATCGCTGTCCTGCTTTCTCTCTCTGCAGGGATGCTGGTACACTCACCTTCCTGTTCCTGCTCCACGGTAGTTTCTGTCCCCATCCTTGCCTCTTGCCCCTGGAGCCTGCACATGCCATACAGGTCTTCAGGAGCATTCTTATTGCACGCACTTCTTCCTCTTCAAGACACAGCTTGCCCTAATCTGAAAGTGCCTCCCACCTATGGCTAAGAAGACCTAAGAATTAAAGTCTTCTTCCCCCTTTGGGAGGTGCCTGAGCAATGTATCCTGTTAGTAGAGTGCATACTTGCTAGTTGTTATGTCCCTGAACTTGTACCTACCTTGAATACATTTACAAGTGTTCCTGTCTCTGTACAAGTCCAGTATTTCTGCACTCGAGTTCCTGACTCTTTTCCTGTCCAGTATATCATTACCCATTTTCCTTTGTCCGTTCCTGTCTGGTGTACCCCCTTTTTCCAGTACCTGCTGTCCAGATCGTACCAAATGTCCTGCCAGTTCCTGCCATGCAGGCTGTACCAGCCATCTTAAACCCAAAATTAGAAGAGTTGACCATAAATCACAGATATTCAGAATTCAACTGGGATAAACCAACAGCTAATCAAACCAAATTATCCCAATAAAACTTATAAATCGATAAAACGTTTTTTTATTGATGGTATTAAAAAACATAAACACAGACAATAATTAAAAATCAAGGCAAAGGGGAGCATGTACTACACCCACAATGGGAGCCATATGTATTAAATAACCTAAGTCCCAGCAGGTCATATAACAGCTATAAATTACACAACAAGAACATTGATCAAGCAGCTAACATTATCCCCATATAATAATAGCAATGGTCTACTTTAAATCGCTGCCCATCAAAGTACTTGGCTCATAACAATACCAGACCTGCTGTCATGTCAGTAGTACAAAAACTGCTCCCCTGCCAGCCACTCCAACACGTGTTTCACACCGCTTCCTCAGGGAGTGATGTGGAGGCAAGCAGGGAGCGTTCTTATATAGGACCGGGACACATGTGTTAATTAATCCAAAACCCCATACTTTCGTATATGGCGCCACCATATCAACGCCCACCGGAAGTTCAGGAGCGCGTCACCGTCGGCCACGTCACACGCACGCGCACTGGCATGCGATGACGCGGGCGAGGGAGACGCGTCCCCTAGCAACCGTCGGGATGCAGGCAGGCGGCGCACAGCATGGGGAGAATCATGTGTTTTGTAGCCAGGTCACATGACCGCATTGTGAACCCGCCCTAACAGAATATCCAGGGACGCACCTCTTCAACCAACCATATAATACGGAAGGGGGGAGGATGCATCCCATGGAAACCAAAAGCGTCAGACAGAATAACTTAAACACCGGGCAAATAGCATACAAAGGGCACTACATAACCCATCCATCAACCATAGCAATCACTCAACAATCATAAACCTTATATCCACACAGTCATCCAAGATGCATGTATAAACATACATAATGAGTTAAAAAGTATATATATATAAAATCTATATATATATATATAAATATAAAAACTTTATTAATATCTCAATATAAAAATAAGAGTGCACGTGAAAGTGACCAAGTAAAAATAAATATAAATAAATAAGTGCATAAATATACAATATATATGTAACCAGTGATAATTATAAATGTATGTGAGCAAGTGAAAGTGATAAAAAATGATGACAAAATATGTAATAAATATACCATATATAAGTGAAAATACGAGGATAAAAAATAAATATATCCATAAAAATAGTGAAAAAAGGGGTTAAAAGTGAAAAAGTGAAAAATAATTAGTATAAATCCGAAAAAAAGGTGAGAGTGAAAAATTATTTATTAAAAATTGAATACAATAAAATTATGCAATATAGAAAATCTCATTTGATACAGACCCATAACCATACCATTAAATACTATACTCAACCGCACCACAGACACTTACTACACTGTTGGGTTGAAATTGAATATACATTCAACCGCATCACAAACAACCTACACTATTGAATTAAACCTAACAATACAATAGCCCTTCCAGAATCGCAAAAGCCCATATCCAAACCCATCTGACGCCAAACCAACTTTATTAAACAAGAAAGCTTACCCCCTATATTATTTAAATCAATTTACGTCAATTCATTTACCACTGTACAATACTAAAGACTATGCTCCATTAGGTCAATGCAGATTACAGAGTATACAGATCACAGAAAGCTACCAAAGCCCCATTGTTCGTTAAGTCCAAAAGGTACGATTGTTCTTAGAATAGTAATCCATCGGCATTCTTTTTGCAGCAAGCGGGTTTTCAAATCTCCACCTCTTAAACCCATATGGATCCGATCAATTCCTTGGACCTTTAATCCCTTCCATGAACTGGGATGTTTGTCACGAAAATGCCTTGCCAATGGCTTCAGTTTCTTGATGGCCTCAAAATCATCAGGTCTGACCTCATATGCAGACTTGATATCCCGTATATGCTCTTGAATACGGACTCTTAACTCTCTTGAAGTCATACCCACATACGAAAGTCCACAGGGGCACGTCGCAAGGTATATTACCGCCTCTGTTTTGCAATTTATATGATGAACAACTTCAAATTCCCGTGTTCCCGCGGAGTTCCAGAAGGTTTTGGTCTTCAAAATAACAGGACACACAGAACAGCCCCCACACGTCCATGATCCCCATTTCGGACCTGAGGACTGAAAAAGAAAACCAGGCTTAGGAGGAACATAATGACTTCGTACAATAGAGTCTCCAATGGTCTTACTTCTTCTGGCTGTAACAATAGGAACATCAGATATGAACTTTCTGATATCCTGATCCTGTTGTAGTATTGGCCAATATTTTTGAAAAATTTTTATCATATCGTTCCATCTACCATGGTAGTTGGTAATAAGGCGAACAACTTCCTGATCATTAGTCTTTTTCTTTGCGATCAGTAAGTCACTCCTCTTACTACCCCTAGCCCGATTGTATCCTTTTTGAATACAATCTTGTTTGTACCCTCGCTGTACAAACCTCTTCTGGAGCTCCACTGCCTCCTTTTCAAATTCTTCATCTTTATCACAAATACGACGTGCCCGAATGAACTGTCCAGTAGGTATTCCTTTTATTACATGAGCTGGATGTGCAGATCTTGCATGTAAATAAGCATTAATGCTGGTTTCTTTACGGAATATTGTCGTATGCAAAGTACCATCCTCATCCACAGATATTTTCAGGTCAAGGAAATCAGTAGTCTTCTGTTCGATCCTATGGGTTAAGCGGATATTATTATTATTTGCATTTAAAGTACGCAAAAACGCATCCAAGGCCGTTCTTGATCCTTGCCATATAAAAAGGATATCGTCGATGAATCTCATCCAAGATATAATAGACCCACCCATAGATGCCTCATTGATGGGTATGCAATCTTTTTCCCATAACCCTAAAAATAAATTTGCATAGGAAGGGGCGAAAGCCGCCCCCATGGCCACGCCCCTCCTCTGCAAATAATACTGATTCTTGAATAAGAAGAAATTATGGGTTAGTGCAAATTCCATCAATACCATCAAAAGATCCAACAAGTCCCTATTGAGTCCACGCATGGAAAGATAATATTTAGCAGCAAGCAACCCATCTTCATGTTTTATAGATGTATATAGGGACTCGACATCACATGTCACAATAAACATGTCTGGTTCCAAGATGACACTGTCCAACCGCTGTAAAACTTCTGTCGAGTCCCTAATATATGATGGTAGATCACTTACACATGGTCTCAAATAGTAATCTAAAAATTTGCAGACTGGTTCAATAAGGGCCCCATTCCCCGATACGATGGGTCTACCCGGGGGATTTGATATGTCCTTATGAACCTTAGGGAGGAAATATATTGTGGCCACAGTGGGTTCAGGAACTTTCAATCCCTCCCATATCTTCTTTGGAATAACGCCATTCTGATAACCCAAATCCAAAATTCCAAACAATTCCTCCTGGAACCTTTTGGTTGGATTATTTTCCAATTTAGCATAACAATTATTATCTCTCAATTGGCGATACGCCTCCTTTTCATATTTCTGGGCAGGCCATACAACAATATTGCCCCCCTTATCTGAGGGTTTAAAGATCACACCTTCCATCTTTGACAATTCATTCAGGGCTTTCCTTTGGGCACCAGTCAAATTGTCATACATCTTATGACTAGGCATTTTGTAAAACTCCTCACAAACCATCATAGTGAACATTTCCACAGCTGAACTACCTGACAGGAGAGGAAACATCTTTCCTTTTTTCTTAATAAAGTCTGGAAACTTACCAAAATCTCCATTGGTCTGTTCCTGAAGAAGCTCCTCTAATATCCGTACCGCTTCCAATTCCTCCTCTGTAGAAAAGGGAGAATATGGAGGTTGTTTAGAAAAATGTTTCTTAAGGAGGAGTTTACGTGCAAACAAAAATGTATCTTTGATTGCATTGAAACAATCAAAATTTGCAGATGGACAAAATTTTAGCCCAAAGGATAATACGGACTCCTGAGCCTCTGTAAGGGGAATATCAGATAAATTGATTACCTTTAGGACCTTATTCTCAGTAGACCCAGCATCTCCATTGTAATCCTGTTTTCTCTTCATGGCACTTTTCTGTGTATTTTGTCTCGTCATCATACCATATGAGGTAGTTGGTATATCCTCATTAGAAGTGCCTGAGTTGATGCTGGATAAAGATGACATAGAATGGGACCTGGTTTTCAATTTCCTCATTCTCCACTTAAAGACCTGGTTTGTTTGGTAATCTCCCATATCTCGTTTAAATTTATCCATTTTAAGTTGTTGAATATCCGCCTCCCACTTAGGAAATAGGGTTTCAATTTCTTGTTCAAATTTTGATCTGTTTTCGGTACTTAAATTCTGCTGCAATCTAAGTTGAACTTGTTTAATCTGTTCCTCTGTATTCTGCAATGACTTCATATCATGTTCAATCAAAATTTCTATAAATTTTTTGGAGCAATTTGTACAAGCTTCTTCCCATCTATCCAATAAACCATTATCCTCAATGGGAAAAGCTGGATGTACCTGGATCCTCAGTCCTCTTGGAACCATTTGTTTTAATAAATATTGCTCCAAGGACGTTTTATTCCACCAAGTTTTCATTCGGCGGAACAGTAAATCCTTTAATAGCCTCTGATCCATCAAGCCAGTGGTAACAACCTCCACAGGTGCCGTATTACCACCATCACCAAAAACTTTTGTCACTTGTAACAACCAATTGCTGTCTCTACTTTTAAAATCCATTATTCGACTTGGTCCTTCTACAACAATACATAAACCCAAAATTAGAAGAGTTGACCATAAATCACAGATATTCAGAATTCAACTGGGATAAACCAACAGCTAATCAAACCAAATTATCCCAATAAAACTTATAAATCGATAAAACGTTTTTTTATTGATGGTATTAAAAAACATAAACACAGACAATAATTAAAAATCAAGGCAAAGGGGAGCATGTACTACACCCACAATGGGAGCCATATGTATTAAATAACCTAAGTCCCAGCAGGTCATATAACAGCTATAAATTACACAACAAGAACATTGATCAAGCAGCTAACATTATCCCCATATAATAATAGCAATGGTCTACTTTAAATCGCTGCCCATCAAAGTACTTGGCTCATAACAATACCAGACCTGCTGTCATGTCAGTAGTACAAAAACTGCTCCCCTGCCAGCCACTCCAACACGTGTTTCACACCGCTTCCTCAGGGAGTGATGTGGAGGCAAGCAGGGAGCGTTCTTATATAGGACCGGGACACATGTGTTAATTAATCCAAAACCCCATACTTTCGTATATGGCGCCACCATATCAACGCCCACCGGAAGTTCAGGAGCGCGTCACCGTCGGCCACGTCACACGCACGCGCACTGGCATGCGATGACGCGGGCGAGGGAGACGCGTCCCCTAGCAACCGTCGGGATGCAGGCAGGCGGCGCACAGCATGGGGAGAATCATGTGTTTTGTAGCCAGGTCACATGACCGCATTGTGAACCCGCCCTAACAGAATATCCAGGGACGCACCTCTTCAACCAACCATATAATACGGAAGGGGGGAGGATGCATCCCATGGAAACCAAAAGCGTCAGACAGAATAACTTAAACACCGGGCAAATAGCATACAAAGGGCACTACATAACCCATCCATCAACCATAGCAATCACTCAACAATCATAAACCTTATATCCACACAGTCATCCAAGATGCATGTATAAACATACATAATGAGTTAAAAAGTATATATATATAAAATCTATATATATATATATAAATATAAAAACTTTATTAATATCTCAATATAAAAATAAGAGTGCACGTGAAAGTGACCAAGTAAAAATAAATATAAATAAATAAGTGCATAAATATACAATATATATGTAACCAGTGATAATTATAAATGTATGTGAGCAAGTGAAAGTGATAAAAAATGATGACAAAATATGTAATAAATATACCATATATAAGTGAAAATACGAGGATAAAAAATAAATATATCCATAAAAATAGTGAAAAAAGGGGTTAAAAGTGAAAAAGTGAAAAATAATTAGTATAAATCCGAAAAAAAGGTGAGAGTGAAAAATTATTTATTAAAAATTGAATACAATAAAATTATGCAATATAGAAAATCTCATTTGATACAGACCCATAACCATACCATTAAATACTATACTCAACCGCACCACAGACACTTTTTTTAATTATTGTCTGTGTTTATGTTTTTTAATACCATCAATAAAAAAACGTTTTATCGATTTATAAGTTTTATTGGGATAATTTGGTTTGTGTACCAGCCATCTTGATGGCATCAACCATCCAGTCTGTTCCTGTCATTCTTCCTGGACTCTTTCTGTCTGGTGTAACTTCTCCTGCCAGTACGTATAATCCAGTCTGTAACAGCCATGCTGCCAGTTCCTGCCATCCAGTCTGTTGCAGCCATCCTGCCTGAACATAAGTCTGTATCTGCCTGCCTGACGCCTGGGGTCAGTTGCTGCAGTAATGGGGACTGACCTGGATTGGCACCTGGCAGCAACCTTCCTTACCATACGATCAGGGGCTTTATTATAGATGAGGTAGCTGATTAGTTATGTACCTCCAAGGTAAGTCCGGCTCCATGGTGCAATGGGTCCACACTAACCAGCATGACAATATACTTATGGCATTCATTAAAGATGAATTGCTAAACTACTGAAGTTTCCAATGAGCACTATGCGGCCATAATTCAGAAATGGAAAGAATATAATTTCCCTATAAACTGGCCACAACAAGGTCCTCCCCACAATTTTTAAGACAGAGGAGTGAAAAGAATTCTCAGAAGAGTTGTCCAAGAGCCAAGGACCACCTGCAGAGAGCTAAAAAAGACATGGAGTCAGCAGTTACAAATGTTTCAAAGAAAACAATAAGAATGCTCTCAACCTCAATGGCCTACATACACTCTGAACACACAAGACTCCATTGCTGAAAATAAAGTATGACCAATCGTGTTTTATAGTTTCTTCAACAACAGTTAGACATGCCTATGAAATACTGGGAGAATATAGTCTGGTCAGATGAGATCAAAATTGAACTTTTAGAGGCCATAATACATACCATGTTTGGAGGCCAAAAGGAGATGGATATTCAGCACTGGCATCAACACCCCATGCACCTGGGCAAGTGCCGGGGCCCTGGACAGCCAGGGGGGGCCCACTCTCCTTCATCAGTTCTGCGGCCCCCGGGACGCGTTCCGAGGACCACAGTGCTTGGCAGGAAAGTGTGGCTGCTGTTCCTTTAATCCACACGGGCACGCAGTCCACAGTGTTCGCTGCATGCTCCTCGTCTGAAGTTCATCTGTGGGTGGAGCTACCGCGCGGTGTGCTCCAGTCCCACAGATGAAGAGGAGCCGCAGTGCCTGCCAGCATTCCCCAACACAGCACTGCTGTGCGATGTTATATATGCCCCCTCTTCACCCTGACCTGAGTGATATGTTCCACACACACCCCTTCCGATCTGTATGCCCTTCTCCCTCCTCAGGGTCGATATTTGGTCTCTGGGTTCGTCTCGTGATATTTGTTTTTCAGGTTTCTCTGGTGACAATATGCAGTCTTCAGGTTGCTCTTGCATTGAAATGCAGTTTTCAGGTTTGTCTGGCAGTGGTGTGCAGACTTTGGGTTCCTTTGGGCTCAGTGCGATTCCATATGATATCCCTTGCAGACGGCATAGGCTTCCTTTGAGATACACACGTACATTCCCCCAATGATCTTGGCACCAACTTCACCTTCCCGCTGATGGCCCAGGTTTTTTATATTTGGTAACTGCACCACAGTTGTCACCTGACTCGATGTGTCCTTCTAACGTTTCCCTTGAGGAAACACACTCCTTACAGATTTGTTCCCGAATAACCTGATCATCCAGCAGATGGCGATGTTCGTGCTCAAATGCTGTGGAGCACTGAATGTGAGTATCTTCTTCGGGCTACCTTCTTAAACATCCACACTACAGGATTGCTTCTTATCAGCCCACAGTAACCTTCATTTTAGATGTAATTTATTTTTATTTTTTTTTTACTTTTTTATTGTAAATGTCATTCTAGTCAGCCAATTTCTTAAAGTTCTTTCCATTTGTTCTTATTTTATTATGCATTTTCTATCTTTAAGACATATTTATTACATCCCTATCTGAACCTTGTCCTACAATCACTGCCTCTGCCACTAGGTATCTGTCAAATTCAAACTTCAAAAGATTAATCTTTATCTCTAAAAAATCCTTGTTAACCTTTTTTAGAAATGATTCCAGGATTTTTATTAATCATTGAGAGATTCCATATTTTTCTCTACATGTTCTGGAAAAACATATGCAATTACAGTAATTAAAATGTAATTTTATTTTATTTGTTTAAGTTAAGGATGTTTTATGAAGCCTGAATGTTCAACGTTTAAACATCTTTAAGTGCCATAACCAAGTTTTATTTTTGCTATTTGATATAAAGTATAAAAGAACAAAGCATTGTAATAAAAAAGCTGAGGTGAGTGTCATCCAAAGGACTAAATGCATCCAAAATCCATAGACTTAGCATTAGGGTAGGATTCCACTTGCGAGAGACTCGAGCATATCTCACATCGCATAACCCGGGATGGCCTGACTCTTTCCCGATGGGAGTGTCTCAGTTGCATAGAAATAGATGCAGCTGACCCCGCTCCTGTCGAGAGAGAGGCAGGCCGTCCCGAGAAATGCGATGCGAGATACGCGCGAGTCTATTGCAAGTGGAATCCTACCCTTAAAGTGGACCTTTCACCAAATTTTTTATGTTGAACTTGACAAAGGATGTAATAATGGTTGATGAGCAGTATACATTTTGACCGTGGCTCAGCGGTTAGCACTGCAGAGTTGCGGCGCTGGGGTCTATGGTTCAAATCCCACCAAGGACAACATCTGTAAAGAGTTTGTATGTTCTCCCCATGTTTGTGTGGGTTTCTGCCCACACTCCAAATACATACTTATAGAGAATTTAGATTGTGAGCCCCAATGGGGACAGTGTTGCTGATGTATGTAAAGCGCTGTGGCATTAATGGTGCTATATAAGTGAATAAATATTATTGCTTGTGTATTTTTTAGATATGCCTTTCCAGTCTGAAAATTATAGGAATCACTGTATTTGAACCCTAATAAGTTAACTTATTTACACGTCCAAGTGGATGTTATCAAACAGTTTTGGGGGCATGTACTTCTACTTCTTATATGATGCTGTCCAAACAAAAGCAAGCAACAGCATTCAAAAGACAGGAGAATATATGCCACAATAGCTTAGAGTATATTTCTGTGTGATCTCTTGCATGTTTGGAAAACACAGATTACCCCAATCTTTAAAGGGAACCAATCATCAGGATTTTCACATATAAGATAAAGACAGTGCTATACTGGCACTAACAGGCTGCTTACCTACATACCATTAGGGGTCAGCTCGGATGTTTAGGCTTTCAATTCCAAGAAAGTAAAGTTTAAAAAAGCTTGAGTGGAGGCTGCAATGGAGGAGATAATATCTGGGGGGTATTCATATGGATTCCCGCCCCCCTGCCTGTTGTTAATCCCTCTATCTGTTCTCTATGCTAATTTTACTATTCACTAATTTCTTATCTAAGATGGCATCGGAGTTGGCGCCTGCACATAGCAGTTATCTCCACCACCATCTTTGTGAAGATCGTGTTACCCCCTGCTATTCTATTCTTGCAGCTGAGAGCCGTACATGCGCCCTCGCATCTTCTGCTCTGGTTGTGACTGCGGGAGCGAGTGAGGTCACAACAGAAGTGGAGACCGACCGCTGAAACAGCTGATCAGAGGACGCGATAGACTGGAGGAACAAGCCGACAGCAGCGTGCCAGTGACATCAGCATTGGATTGGCACGGTCAGCTGAAGTAATGGACTCACTTAACCCCGTGATGTCAGTGCCACTGTACTGGCATGGTGTCTTGGCAGGCTGCTGTGCTTCCACGGTGTCTTCTTCTGCAGCTAATCGTGTCCTCCAATCAGCTGTTCTCCACTTCTGTTGTGACTGAGCGCGCTTCCTTGGTCACAACGAGAGGAGAAGATGCAAGGACGCATGCGCCGCTCTCTCAGCCGCAAGAATAAAATAGCAGGGGGTAACACGATCTTCACAAAAATAGCGCCGGAGATAAGCGCTATACGCAAGCTCTAACTCCACAATGAATAGTAAAATTAGCATAGAGAACAGAGAGAGTGAGGAACAACAGGCAGGGGGGTGGGTATCCATATGAATACCCACACAGATATTACCTGCTCTATTGCAATTGCCACTCAAGCAGCTGCCAATTTTTTAAACTTTACTTTGTTGGAATTGAAAGCTTAAACATCCGAGCTGACCACTAATGGTATGTAGATACAGTGCAGGCCAAAAGTATTGGCACCCCTGCAATTCTGTCAGATAATACTCAGTTTCTTCTTGAAAATGATTGCAATCACAAATTCTTTGGTATTATTATCTTCATTTATTTTGCTTGTAATGAAAAAACACAAAAGAGAATGAAACAAAAATCAAATCATTGATCATTTCACACAAAACTCCAAAAATGGGCCAGACAAAAGTATTGGCACCCTTAGCCTAATACTTGGTTGCACAACCTTTAGCCAAAATAACGGCGAACAACCGCTTCCGGTAACCATCAATGAGTTTCTTACAATGCTCTGCTGCAATTTTAGACCATTCTTCTTTGGCAAACTGCTCCAGGTCCCTGAGATTTGAAGGGGGCCTTCTCCAAACTGCCATTTTGAGATCTCTCCACAGGTGTTCTATGGGATTCAGGTCTGGACTCATTGCTGGCCACTTTAGTAGTCTCCAGTGCTTTCTCTCAAACCATTTTCTAGTGCTTTTTGAAGTGTGTTTTGGGTCATTGTCCTGCTGGAAGATCCATGACCTCTGAGGGAGACCCAGCTTTCTCACACTGAGCCCTACATAATGCTGCAAAATTTGTTGGTAGTCTTCAGACTTCATAATGCCATGCACACGGTCAAGCAGTCTAGTGCCAGAGGCAGCAAGACAACCCCAAAACATCAGGGAACCACCGCCATGTTTGACTGTAGGGACCGTGTTCTTTTCTTTGAATGCCTCTTTTTTTTCCAGTAAACTCTATGTTGATGGCTTTTCCCAGAAAGCTCTACTTTTGACTCATCTGACCAGAGAACATTCTTCCAAAACGTTTTAGGCTTTCTGAGGTAAGTTTTGGCAAACTCCAGCCTGGCTTTTTTATGTCTCGGGGTAAGAAGTGGGGTCTTCCTGGGTATCCTACCATACAGTCCTTTTTCATTCAGACGCCGACGGATAGAACGGGTTGACACTGTTGTATCCTCGGACTGCAGGGCAGCTTGAACTTGTTTGGATGTTAGTCGAGGTTCTTTAGCCACCATCCGCACAATCTTGTGTTGAAATCTCTCGTCAATTTTTCTTTTCCTTACACATCTAAGGAGCTTAGTCACAGTGCCATGGGCTTTAAACTTCTTGATGACACTGCGCACCGTAGACACAGGATCTTTCACGTCTTTGGAGATGGACTTGTAGCCTTGAGATTGCTCATGCTTCCTCACAATTTGGATTCTCAAGTCCTCAGACAGTTCTTTGGTCTTCTTTCTTTTCTCCATGCTCAATGTGATACACACAAGGACACAGGACAGAGGTTGAGTCAACTTTAATCCATGTCAACTGGCTGCAAGTGTGATTTAGTTATTGTCAACACCTGTTAGGTGCAACAGGTAAGTTACAGGTGCTGTTAATTACACAAATTAGAGAAGCATCACCTGATTTTTCAAACAGTGCCAATACTTTTGTGCACCCCCTTTTTTATGTTTGGTGTGGAATTATATCCAATTTGGCTTTTTGACAATTTTTTTTTATTTTTTTCATTGAAGACAAATTAAATGAAGATAATAATTCCAAAGAATTTGTGATTTCAATCATTGTCAAGAAGAAACTGAGCATTATCTGACAGAATTGCAGGGGTGCCAATACTTTTGGCCAGCACTGTAAGCTACCTGATAGTGCCAGTATAGTACTGGCTTTAGCTTATATACGAAAATCCTGGTGATTGGTTCCCTTTAAGGTAAGGCCCCTGTGAGGAGAGGGGTAGCACAGCTGAGTTTAGCTGTGTCACATTACAAACTCTGATTAATTTCCACTCCTAGCATGGTCAGTTCTGCTTGACTGCTCCTCCCCCAAATTCCTTATCCAGAGGTGTATCAGTCTTAGGCTATGTTCCACACAGGGAATTTTTGCTGCATTGTTTACTCCAGTAAAACCATGACAAAACCTCATCTTTTGGCAGGAAATAACCTGCGGTTTTAGTGCCGTTTTTCTGGCAGTTTTTACAGCATTTTTGTACTTGCTTTGGGTGAAAAACCATGGCAAAACCATGACAAAACCACTGAAAGAATTAACATGCTCATTCTTTCAAAAACTTAGCAAAAACCAAGCAGGTTGACATTTCAGTCATGAAAAAAATGCCAGTGTTTTGTGTCTGTGACTGAGATTTCTGAATCTCATCCGCTCTGCTAGTACGTTAAAAGCATTGTTTTAGTAGCATGGACTTGCAAAAAACAAAATGAAAAAATATGCAAAAAAAGTGGCAAAAACACCCTGTGTGAACATAGCCTTATACTTATGTATGTTGTACTGAACTAGTACCATATTTTTCGTTTTATAAAACTCACTGGATTATAAAGATGCACCCCAAATTTAGAGAGAAAAAAAGGTAAAAAAAGGGGGGTCCATTTTATAATGCAGTGTTGTCTTACCGGAGGGTGGCGGCAGCAGTGGTGGAGCCGGGATCACAGGTGGCAAGGGCGGTGGTGGAGCTGCTCGATGCTGCGTTTGGCGCAGAGGGGGTCCAGAAGCTTACTGCAAGGACTGTGCTGCGGCAGCGGGCACTGCTACGAGCTATATTGGCCAGCGCTGCTCTGCGCTGTGACGGCCGGTGCTGATTTGTGCTGGTGCTCGTTGCATACGGTAAGGCACCGACCTTTCTGAAGTTGAGAAAGAATGGTGGCTGGAGTTGGCTCGAGCTCCCTCTGCGCATGTGCTGACTCTGGGCCCCATTATTTTAAGAATTTACCACCAACATCATCAGAATGGCTTGTGCCTCGCTGCCCACCTGCCGCACTGAGCCTCACTGCCCGCCCGCTACACAAAGCCGCACAGAGCAGGGCCACCCGCCGCACAGAGCAGCATGTAGAGAGCAGCTCCCGCAGCACAGCGCGCTGCATTGTCCTGCCTCCTGTGACCCCTCGTCACCACCCCCCCCCCCCCGATAAGCTATATTCGAATTTTAAGATGCACTCCTCATTTTCCTCCCAAAATTTTGGGAGGAAAACTGCATCTTATAATCTGAAAAATACGGTAATTACTCTCAACTTGTAACTTCCAGTGAGGGTAGAGCAGGTTGTCTTTATATCTTACACAAGAGTACTCCAGAACAGGCAGGTAACTCATGTGAGACAATGGCGGATCCAGATAGAAGATGACCCTTGTGCAATAACAAAAAATAGACCTATATCAATGCAACCATAGATCTGTAATAGAAGTTGGTTGCCACTTTGGAGATGAAAATAAGCCCCTCTTACCTCTCGTAGAGAGAGACAAAATAAAATAATAATAATGATAATAATAATAATAATAATAAAATCAGCTCTGCAGCCACTATTGCATCCTGTATGCAGTTAAATATGAAAAATTTGGTTCTCTTTAAAATAGTTAGTAAAACTTTTTTTCTGTATTTTGCTTCCTTTCGGATGTGGATAGAAACTAAAAAAAATGCTATTATCTAAAGTGTGTTTGTCGTTACATCCAAAAAACTTCTCCTTTTCTAGAAGAATGGAGAAAGTTCTGCATATAAACCTCTAGTGCTTGTGCCACTCTATATCACATACTGTCTGCTGTTAATGGGCACCATTTTCCTGTCTGTGGTCAGACTTATTGGGCATTGTTCTTCTCGATGCTCCATTTATTTCTCAGGCAGTACATAGTTGAGCAGAGTACAAACTGAAGCATTATGTTCTGATGTGCTACAAGATATAATACATACAGTGTCAGCCATGCAGGGAGATGGGACTATCGTACTCCTGAACAATTTCTTCCTATTGCTTGAAGGAGATGCTATTAAATCAATTGCTTCTAAATCATCCTCCGAAGCACAATGTAGCCAGAATCCTAAAGGGCTTCATTGGCAAGCCAATCAATGGGGTTTTGTAATAGAGAGGCTGTGTAAGTTTTATTACTGGTTTACACAGACTCAAAGTAATGTGAAAAGATAATGGTGTCAAAAGATCCATAACAGAAAGGCAGATGCCATCTGTTGAGATGACTAGAATCCCTGCATTGCAGTTTAGCAGAGGACAAAGTACAATTTATGGCTTGAATACGTTTCCTGGGATAAATATTGATAATTGTTACATTATTTTATTATCACGTAGACAGTTATATTTGTGTTGTACTTCATTTCTTTCATGTTTCGTTTCCTCTAAAATGGCTCTTTAGTGAATTGAATGAAATTGTAATTTTTTTTGAACCAGCAATTAGAGCCTTTATTTTTTTTTTACTATGAACGCCACAAGTACACATTTAATCAAGACGTAAGGTTCATAGTTCTGCAGGAAAAAAAAATCCACATCACAGATGGTTAGAGGGAACAGCAGTGTTCTTTCTTCAAGAGCGCGGAGAGGGTGAGGTCAGAGAGGCTCACATCATTTGCTGCTCAGTATGGAGCTTTTATTAAATTAATGCTAAACATAAAATATTCCCCATGGATCTAATAGGATGGAAATGAATGCTATTACATACTAACTTCCAAACCTTGACAGAATTAAAGATTCCAGGAACTGTTATGATACATCGGAGCGCAAGCAACTTATTTTACTGTAAGAGCCGCATGTAATACTGTGAAAAATGTCAATGTATAAGGCTAGTGAGAGGATATTAATTTTTGCAGATCAGAAATAAATATAAGAGATGTGCGCAGCTATGAGCTTTTAAGGCGGTGTAAAGCTCGGCCGACCCAGTCCTGCGAACCACCATGTAGTCATCTAATCATGCTTCCTCTCTGTGCCAGTCATTGCACTGGCTGCCAATATATCAGAGGATCCAATTCAAATTGCTTGTTCTCACCCACAAAGCTCTCCACAGTGCGGCACCCCCTACATCTCCACCCTCATCTCTGTTTATCACCCTACCCTTTTCCTACGCTCTGCAAATGACTTTCGACTAACATACACACTAATCCGAACCTCCTATTCCCAGATCCAAGACTTCTCCTGAGCTTCACTAATCCTCTTGAGTGCTCTACCCCAAGAAGCTAGGACGAATCACAACTTACTCAGCTTCAGACGCTCCCTAAAAATGCATCTTTTTAGGGTGGCCTATCACACTCCCTAGCCGAATTAAATTCACATAGTCCCTCCATGACTTCTCAGAACATAATTTCCCGAACGCCACCACACCCAAATGCGTCTCACGGTTGTGGCTGACTGGTAAAGGCATCCTTTATCTATCCCCCATTTCCTTGAGATGGCTGGATTGTCATTGTAAATAAGCACTTTCACCTTGCCCCCTCCCCCCATCTCATTGTAGATTGCAAGCTCTCACGAGCAGGGCTGTCTTTTTTTTTTCCAACTTTATTTATTGTATTTTCTATAACTGTTACTTGTTTGTACATGATCCTCCTGAATTGTAAAGTGCTGCGGAATATGTTAGCGCTATAGGAATAAAGATTTTTTATGTAATGTTTGAATTTAACGTTATGGTGTAGTGTGTTTAAACGCCCACTGGGTGGCCACATTGTGCAAACTGCTTCCCTTGTACTCTCGGGCTAGAGGGAGTTTATGCAGGGAGGAGTTTAGCAAGTAAAAAGGGTGGATAGAAAGAAAGTAGCAGGAAAGACACTATGGGAGAGGAACAAGCCACATCTGTCAGAGATGTGAGGAGAGAAAAACACCATTTGGTTGACCTTCTGGGTCAAATCCGGGCACTCGACACACAGGGTCCTAGAGAGAAGAGGACTGTTCTAACTGTATCCCAAGGTGTAGGTCGAGTCTGTGAAGCCCAGGTTGTGGTCATCCCCTTGCAGATACACAACGAACCCCCTCAATCAGCAGAAGGTCAGTGGGCTCTTAAGAGAAGAGTAGGTCCTGACGAAACTAGGCAGAGGAGTGGTGTCAAAGAAGGCCCCTTCAATAGCTACCAGCTAAATCCCTGTGGGTGGGAAAAGGAGTGACTGGAAGGAATATTTGATTCAGCCTTGAACAATGAAGGTGAGTGAGAGGATAAGGGGCTTAGGAGCTCCACCGGAAGTGGTCGGCCTGCAAAGTAAAAGCAATACTGGCTGCTATTGGTACCCTGCAGGGTATAGATAAAAGGAATTATTTTGCTTCCCATTTTCTTTGACTTGGGCACTTTTATATATATTAACATGATTGAAGCACACCTGGACTCTACACTGGAAAAGAGAATGAGTTCTCAAGGAGAAAGTGAAGACAAACTATCCAAGTTTAAGTGAAGAACTACTCCAGTAGTAATGAAGGGTCTAGGCGTGCCATATTTATAGGGTTAAGGCTATGTGCGCACGTTGTGTTTTTTCCCGCGTTTCCGCAGCGTTTTTAGCTGCAGCGTTTTTGCGCTAAAACGCATGCGTTTTTGATTTCCAGCAAAGTCTATGGGAAAAGATGAAATCCTGTCTGCACTTTGCTTTTTTTTCTGCAGCGTTTAATTTGCATATTTTGGGTCAAAAACCATGCTGAAAAAGAAGCAGCATGTCAGTTGTTTTTGCCATTTCTGCAGCGTTTCCTTAACATTGGAGTCAATGAGAAATAGCAAAATGCAACCAAAATCAACTTTCCTGCGTTTTTCATGCTTTTTACCTGCTTTTCCACTGCGTTTTTGGCTTCAAAAACGCATGCTTTTCTGGCATAAAATTAAAGGGTTATAATGTTCCTTTACACCCACACAATAACCGAAAATTTAAATGCTAAAAAATAATAAACTTTACCTATTTTTCTGTTAAAATGTGCATAACCGCTATTATTTCATTAAAATTGATAATTTTCCATATAGTTTTATTAAAAGTTAATTTTATCCTTTTTTTTCTCTTTTTTCATTCTTTTTGACTGTTCCAACTTTATTTCTCAGTGTCTTGATCTACAAAACGCATCTGCAGAAACGCAGGTGAAAACGCAGGTAAAAAGCGCTGAAAACGCACTAAAACGCGGTAAATACGCATGCGTTTTTAGCGCTAAAAAATGGTCAAAAGCCATTTGGTCAAAAACCAAGGGAAGGAAAACGTGCAGAATAAACTGCAGGTACTCCGATGCAACGTGCACACATAGCCTAAGACCTCCAGAATGCTACAGTGCCTTGCAAAACTATTCGGCCCCCTTGAATTTGTCAACCTTTTCCCACATTTCAGGCTTCAAACATAAAGATAAAAATTTAAATTTTATGGTGAAGAATCAACAACAAGTTGGACACAATTGTAAAGTTGAACGATATTTATTGCTTACTTTACACTTTTGTAAAAAATAAACAACTGAAAAGTGGGGTGTGCAATATTATTCGTCCCCTTTACTTTCAGTGCAGCAAACTTACTCCAGAACTTCATTGTGGATCTCTGAATGATCCAATGTTTTCTTAAATGACTGATGATGATAAATATAATCTACCTGTGTGTAATCAAGTCTCCGTATAAATGCACCTGCTCTGTGATAGTCTCAGTGTTCTGTTTAAAGCACAGAGAGCATCATGAAGACCAAGAAACACAACAGGCAGGTTTGTGATATTGTTGTGGAGACGTTTAAAGCTGAATTTGGTTACAAAAAGATTTCTACAACTTTAAACATCCTAGGAAGCACTGTGCAAACGATCATATTGCAATGGAAGGAGTATCATACCACTGCAAATCTACCAAGACCCGGCCGTCCCTCAAAAATTTCATCTCAAACAAGGAGAAGACTAATCAGAGATGCAGCCAAGGGGCTCATGATCACTCTGGATGAACTGCAGAGATCTACATCTGAGGTGGGAAAGTCTGTCCATAGGACAACAATTAGTTATACACTGCACAAATCTGGCCTTTATATAAGAGTGGCAAGGAGAAAGACATTTCTCAAAGATATCCATAAAAAGTGTTGTTTAAGGTTTGCCACAAGCCACCTGGGAGACACACCAAACATGTGGAAGAAGGTGCTCTGGTCAGATAAAACCAAAATCGAACTTTTTGGGCACAATGCCAAATGATATTTTTGGTGTAAAAGCAACACAGCTCATCACCCTGAACACACCATCCCCACCGTCAAACATGGTGGTGGCAGCATCATAGTTTTGGCATGCTTTTCTTCAGCAGGGATAAGGAAGGTGGTTAAAATTTGATGGGAAGATGGATGGAGCCAAATACAGGACCATTCTTGAAGAAAACCTGTTGGAGTCTGCAAAAGACCTGAGACTGGGACGGAGATTTGTCTTTCAACAAGACAATGATCCAAAACATAAAGCAAAATCTACAATGGAATGGTTCACAAATAAACATATCCAGGTGTTAGAATGGCCAAGTCAAAGTCCAGACCTGAATCCAATCGAGAATCTGTGGAAAGAGCTGAAAACTGCTGTTCACAAACGCTCTCCATCCAACCTCCCTCAGCTCCAGCTATTTGCAAAGGAAAAATGGGCAAGAATTTCAGTCTCTCGATGTGCAAAACTAGAGACATACCCCAAGTGACTTGCAGCTGTAATCGCAGCAAAAGGTGGTGCTACAAAGTATTAACTTAAAGGGGCCAAATAATATTGCACACCCCACTTTTCAGTTTATAATTGTTTTTTTTATAAAAGTTTAAAATAAGCAATACATTTCGTTCAACTTCACAATTGTGTCCCACTTGTTGTTGATACTTCACCATAACATTAACATTTTTTTTCTTTATGTTTGAAGCCTGAAATGTGAGAAAAGGTTGAAAAATTCAAGGGGGCCGAATACTTTTGCAAGGCACATGTAAAATAATGAGAGTATTGGTCAAGTAAGTAATTGTAGGTTTGGGATACAATGAGACACCAATGTAATTTTTGGAATATCTGTTAAATCACAAAAGTTGTCTGACTGCATATGTTAATAGAGGAAACTCAATGAAAATGACGTTCTTCTCCCAGATCTAAAGCACATTACATGCAGGTGATGCTTTGGAATAAAGGCAGGTAGAAAGTGCTAAAAAATGTGACACTAAAAAAACTTTAAAATGTTTACCCAGGAACAAAGTTTAATACATTCAATAGATCTTGAAATAAAAATAATTTCCACAATTGGATGTGATTAAAAAAAATGTTCCTGGTCTGAGATAATCTTATATATGCGTCCCTGCTTATATGCTGTGTAATGGCAGTGTCTGACCAAACAGGGAGATGGCCTGATCATACCCCATCTCCTGGCCAGGGAGGGCGCAGAAGAGTATACAGGACAGCACTTTCTTTGAGGTAAAACATCGCTTAAAACAGGTAGGGAAATATTTTACCTCACAAATAGAATTAGCTATTATCTCATGCTGTAATGTCGGTATACGAGGGGCAGCTGATAAGTGTTTGGCTTTACCCAGAAAGAAACGAGATAGGATGATGAAACTTTTAATTTATTCCACATACTCTGCACTGATGTCAACACACTTCTTATATTGGTATTCCAAGTTCTGTAAACATAGCAAAAAGAAGGATTTCGGTTGTGCCTCATACCAGGCATCCATACCAGCCATGGCATCAGAAATGGTTTGAAATTTGGTACCCTTGAGGTGTTTCTTCAGGTTTGGAAACAGATGATAGTTGGAAGGAGCTAGATCTGGTGAATAAGGTGGGTGGTCAACCAGCTGTAAGCCCAGCTCTGCCAGTTTTGCCGTGGTCGCTTGTGCAGTGTGAGCAGAATCGTCTTGAAGGAACAAGATTCCTTTAGACAGCTTGCCGCACCTTTTGGCCTTCAGAGCTGTCTTCAATTGGTCCAAAAGTTCAATGTAATACTTTGCATTGATGGTGGAACCCTTTTGAAGGTAGTCCACTAGCAGCCTGCCCTCCTTATCCCAGAACACAGACGCCATCACCTTAGTGGCTGATTTTTGCACCCGGAATGTCTTTGAACGAGGAAAACCACTGTGCCTTCAATCTTTTGACGGCTCCTTGTTTTCAGGGTCATACAAATAAATCCAGGTCTCATCCATAATGATCCAGGAAGTTCTTATCACTTATAACGCTGACAAATGAACCGGGAAGTTTTCACTCCATGCTTGGGGGCCCACTTTGCAGATAGCTTCCTCATGTCCAAATGTTCATAGATAATGACACAAACACGTTCATGGGAAATCCCCATGATGTCTGCTATTGCTGTAGCGGAAATTCATCAATTCTCCGGTATGAGGTTGTGCACAGCATTGAAGATCTCTAAAACAACAACCACTCTCAGTCATCCAGGACTTTCCTCATCATTGGTGCTGAAGTGGCCCGTTTTAAATTTGGCAACCCAATTCTTAACTGTTGAATATGAAGGGCATTGATCTCCCAATGTCTGCGACATATCACCATGAGTATCCTTCATGGACTTTCCTTGCAGAAACAAGAATGTTATCACTCCTCTGCTCTCAGTTGCTGTGAATATAGCATTAGACGCCACCATTTGGTTTTCCCGCATGTGTAGAACACTGTTGCCATAAGCAACAAACACAAAATTTTGAAAACATATATTAGGCACATAAGGCTTTCATGTGAGGTAACATTATTTACCATAGAAACAAAAAAATCACAAAGACTTATCAGCAGCCGCTCGTACTTCTTAAGGCTACTTTACACACTGCGATATTGGTCCCGATATCGCTAGTGTGCGTACCCGCCCCCATCTGTTGCGCGACACGGGCATATCGCTGCCCGTGGCGCACAACATCGCCCAGAGCCGTCACACATACTTACCTGTCCGGCGACGTCGCTGTGACCGGCGAACCGCCTCCTTTCTAAGGGGGCGGTCCGTGCGGCGTCACAGCGACGTCACTGAACCGCCGCCCAATCGCAGCGGAGGGGCGGAGATGAGCGGGACGTAACATCCCGCCCACCTCCTTCCTTCCGCATAGCGGCCGGGAGGCAGGTAGGGAGACGTTCCTCGCTCCTGCGTCGTCACACGCAGCGATGTGTGATGCCGCAGGAACGAGGAACAACCTCGTTACTGCTGAAGTAACGATAATTGGGAATGGACCCCCGTGTCGCCGATTAGCGATTTTTCACTGTTTTGCAACGATGCAAAATCGCTAATCGATGTCACACGCAACGGCATCGCTAATGCGGCCGGATGTGCGTCACGAATTCCGTGACCCCAACGACTCCGCATTAGCGATGTCGTAGTGTGTAAAGCCCGCTTTAGTTTCTTTCCCTGCCCAGGAGATGTGGTTTGATTAGACCATGTCCCTGTATGGTCAGACACGGCCATTACACAGCTTATAACAGAGGTACATTTATAAGATTATCTCAGCACAAAACCTTTTTTTTTATTAGATCCAATTGTAGAAATTATTATTGTTCCAAGATCTGTTGATTAAAAAATACTTGTTATGAGACAATCCCTTTAATGAAAAATTATTTTAGGCAGACATACAGGCTTCTCAAGCATTATGGCTACATTCTTTCAATATGAAGACACATTACTTAACAGTACATAATAGCTGTTTTAGTCAGATGGGAGGACAGGGACAGTGGAGAAACAACTTATCAAGGCCTTTACGCAAAGGCTAGTGTTGACGTAGCTGCTCTTCTTCTTCTCAGTTCTTATATACCGCATATTCACATTGGACAACGTCACACAAACAAGGCATACAACTATGGGTCTCCTTTCCTGTAAACTCCTTCCTGATTAAGTAGTCTTTAGTCTATAGTGAATATAAAAAGTCTACATACCCCAATTAAAATGCCAGGTTTGTGTCATGTAAAATAGTCATACCAAGAAGAATTATTTCCACTTTTAATGTCAACCATAATCTATACAAATCCTTTCTGAAACAAACTGAATAATATTGAGGAGGAAAATAAAAAAAACTGGCTGCATAATTGCAAATGTGTCGCCCAGGGTTATGGGGTACTCGGTCCCGAGCGGTGTATACCTGGGAAATGTAACTTGGTGGCCGTTGCCCGGTTCCGTGCCCTGGGTGCTTTTTAAATGGGGTATATTTACAGGGAAATTGAATGAAAGTTTATACGTGACGCCACTTGCTATTTGCGGATATGTGGATGGAGCCGCCGCTGCACAGTTCTCACTACTGGGGCTGATGTTAGTGGCAGCCTGGATGTTAGGCCCTCCGCAAGCAGGGCCAGGCCCCAAAGGATAGGTGAAGTAGATGGATGTTGAAAGAAAGTAGGCCACACAACGGGTTGCAGTGTAACTGGTTCCTTTACTCACGGCAAGGTGGAAACTGGTCACCCGAGGAAGGCTGGTGCTGGCCGCAGGTCCCCTTAGTCCCAGTGCCGGTTTAGTGACCTGGTGGCTTCTTTCCCCTGCACCCCTTTTTGGTTGGTGGATCCCCGTGGCTTGGAGTGGCTGGGGGTCCCCTCCTGGTAATCTCTTAACGGTAGT